>NW_004949119.1:3660873-3741030 GCF_000317375.1 Microtus ochrogaster
TTCCCCCTCCCTCCTCTCCTTCCCTCCCTCTCTGTTCCTTCCACTCTTCCCTTCTCCATCCCCTTCTCTCCTTCTCCCCCTCTGACCATTTTTCCCTTGCTCTACATTTTTTAGTGGTTTGAGACAGGATCTTACCATGCAACCTAGACTGGCCTTAGGCTGTCTACACAGCCCAAACTGGCCCCGAACTCCCAACCAGCCTTCTGCTTCCACCTCCTGGGTGCTGGAATCACAGGTGTGTGCCATCACATCCAGGGGTATCATTTCTTTTAAACTATTATCTTTAAGGTTTTATATCTCTGGGCACATGCACTGACATCTTAGTAAACAGTTTTATGTTGGGGAAGATTAACAGTTTGGGAATTTTTGAGAGTGAACTACTGCCCACGGCATTTGTGACATATTTAAATAAACCAGAGAGGCTAATCTTTGCAAAAGCAAAAGATGTTCTTCTCAATGTGAAATATATAGGTTTTGACATTTTGTAATTTTTAAACTCTCAAGAATTTTATTCTGATGTTTCATCTGACATCCCCAGAGTCTTTAATTTAAAATCACTGAAGAACTCTTGGTTTGTGTTAATTCTATTTCATTTGTGTATTTTATATGTTTACTGGTCATATTTGAAAAATATCTCTTGTGAACAACACTCTGTATAATTTTGGCAGGAAATTACTTTTTTGTATTTCTGTGATGATCCCCTGAGATCATTTTTGCATAAATCTAGCCTTCTATTTTCAGATACAAATCTGTTGTGCAGATGATTCTTCTTAGAAGAAAAGATGCATTTGTAGCTGAAAATGTAAATTACTTTCCATGGGACATGCCCCTCTGAGCCCCCATGCCCCAAATGCAATGATTGCATGCTATGTGTTTGTGTGCAGGCTTAGGAGACTGCTTACCCTCCAATTACAAAAATCCTGACTGTACGGCAGGTAGAGTCTGGCGACATGGTGGTGTGTGTCTCATGAATGAGTAAGGGGAAGTAGCAAGAGCAGCAGGAGATGGGAGATGTGGTGCTGAGCCAGGAGAGGGAGGCATGGGCCATTGTTGTGGGGATGTCCTGTGTGTTCTTGTGGTGTGTGTTTGCAGATGAATTCATACTTGGAGTCTATTAAACACCAGGGTTAGTTTTCCTCTGCTTGCAGTTTATCCTTCTTTGTGCTTTTGGAGTAAACAATTCAGAGTTTTATTTGACATCTGATGGAGGTGCTCTGGGGATCAGCGCTCTCCTCCTTTGTTGAGTTTTAAGAACTTGCTGCCCCGGGGGGGGGGGGGCTGTGAGACTCCCTCCTCACTATCCTCTCTTCAGTATGGTGTTAGCATTTGAGTGGCTTGGGCCTTGCTGGGAAACAAAGTCTAAATAAGAAAAAAAAATCAATGTATTCAGATTTGTGCCAGAGAAAGGCTTGAGTTTGAGAACATTTACATCTGTTTCCAATAATTCCTCGCATATGTTGCAGAATGTACGTTATCCATCTTGTTATCCAGGAAATAACATTTGTTGCAAACAGTTTGCCAATTCGTAATTTTATTGAATTTGTTTCTCATGCTGTGGCTTCATATGAGGTCTGAAAAGATGGTGATCTTTGGTATCCCAGCTGTTGTAACATTCTGCAGTGGGGCCTTCATTCTGGGAGGCACTGGACTTCTTCAAACAGTGTGGGCTTTCTCAAAGCTGCAGTAGACGGGGTGCCACACTGGGGCTTGGGCACTTATTCTGGGGAGCACAGAATTTGCTCATGTGCTCCTGCAATCCATTTTCATTGCTTGTGTTCACATGCTGTCTTGGGAACTGTGTATTGAAAAGTTCTTCTGTGCGCTCCATGTTGCCTTCTTTGAAACCTGGCCCAACTTTAGAAACCATTTTCCTGTTTGCTTTAAAAAGGTAAAGCCCTCCCCTTCGCCACTGCCAAAGAGCGATTATGTCAGCCCATCCCACACTACTTATTGCTTGAAAATGAGTGCACCATCCTCCTCAGAGGCCTGCAAAGGACCTTTATGGTGTCTAAATGTTATTATTTTGTTACAGGTTTGGTAGTAGGTGAGAGGCAGATTCATTGGGTCTAATTTTATGTTTGTCCAATATTTTTCATGTGCATGTATGTGGTACATGTGTGTATAGGCGTGTTTGCACTGTGAGGGGTACATGTGAATATGTGTACATATGCATACAGGGGCCTGAGGTTGGCATTATGGGTTTTTCTTGGTTGCTCTCCTCCTTATTCATTGAGACAGAGTCTTTCAATTGAAGCCAAAGCTCACTGGTATTGGCTGGTTTCACCAACCAGCTTGCTTCAGTGACTCTGTCTCTGCCTCGCAAGTGCTGGGTTTATCGGCAGGCCACATGCCTACATGGCACCTCCATGGGTTCTGGAGATCTGCCATCCAGGTCTTCGGCTCGCACAGCAAGTGCTTCTTTATCTGCTGAGCCATCTCCCCAACCTTATCCTGTTTTCTATAGCAGGCATTTTCTTCCCTGAGGTTTTCATCGTCTTTGCCAAAATTGGGGGTGGGGACCTGAAAACTTACTCCATCCAAATTACTTCTTAATGTTTTTAATAGTTTCTTATAACCACACAAAGGTGATTGATCTTGGGTCCATTTGGAAGCTGTTGAGTTTCCTTAGAGGAAGAAATTGGCATTTTCCAAACCAGTATTTGCTTTTGTGGCCTGGATGTTGCTCAGCTTATATATTTGGAAGACTAAAGATTATTCCCCACCAAGAAGTTTTGTCAACCTGACCTTCTCCACTCTTATGACGCTGTGCACACAGCAGTAATCTCCACAGAGAACAGCAAATAAAGTGAAGAGATACAGCAGTGCGTGTTATTTTCCCACCCGAAAGTAAATTCCCAGCATTAAGGCTGACTGGGAATTTTCATCGTGTGGTTCTCATGGATGCTGCTCGGTTACTCCGCTGTCCTCCCAGTCTCCTTCTCGCCATCAGTCTTTGAAAGACAAGCAAGTGAGAGATGCGATTGTGGCAACTCGGGGCAGCCTTCCCAGTCCTGCCTTTTAGCACCCAGGCTCACTTGGAGTTGGAGATTGTGTGTCACCTAGAGTTCTTTGGTCCAAGGACTTTGAGCTTGAGTCTTTAAAATTAGTCCAGGCTGTGAGTGCTCTTTGAAGATCTTCAGAGGAAAGGATTCTTCAGTGTCTGTGAGTCCTTGCCATGAGCAATGTCTCAGAAGATGCCTGGGAATCTGATGCTTATGTGGGATCATTTTCTCCAGACTTCCATCCTTGGGCAAGAACCCAGCCAAGACCACTTCCATGACTGATCATCACTGGATCCATTATTGAGAATGTGTGTGTGTGGGGGGGGGGGCGGAATGGAAACATCTTGTGGCTTTAGTTAGACTACCGATCTGTATGAACATGACTTAGGAAAATGTGCCTCAACCTTTGGACAGTCACTTCCTCATCTGCGCTCCCCCGGGGGTGCTCTGGGTGAAAGGGCCCGTGTGAGGTCTCAGGAGCCTCTAGGATGCTTACCAGGTAGAGCCGTGTGGTACTCTGTCGGCTGGACTAGACCTGCTGTCTCTACCTGATCTTCATGGTTTGGGAATTTGAGTTCTGGACTGAGGCACCCTCACTCCCCTAGACTGTGATTCTGACATCCCATGCACATTGCTATATGCTCCCTAGTTCCTGCCTAAATGAGGTGGACACATAGCACACGGTTTTGGTGGCAATCTCATTTTAAAATAGATTGTCAAATTGTCCTCTAAATGTTTGGAACAGCTAGAAGATTTTAAGATTTGGTGTTCAGTCTTAAAATGCCCCAGATGTCACCTTGGACCTAAAAAATAGCACAGAAGCCATTTCCTAATACTTTATAATTTTAATAAGAAAAGTATAGCTATCCTTTCCTGCAGTGTTATAGGACTCCTAATTGACACCAGAAAAAGAATTGTTTGTTTGCTTTTATTATGTGAGTGTGCATGTCACAACATGTGTGTAAAGACCAGAAGACAGCTTTATGCAGTGAGTCCTCTCCTTGCATCTTCGCATGGTTCCAGGAATGCACTCAGACTGCAAGAGGTACGTAGAGCGCACCTTTATCTGCTGAGCCATCTCTCCAGTCTCAAAGAAGAATTTTATAGGAATAATGGTCCTAGATTTTGAAGCCTGAAAGGAACCTGAGAGGCCATCTCCTATTCTAAGGAATATAACAGGATGATATAACAGGAAGATACAACTTCTCCATTGCTGCATTCAGAGCTGAGGTCTCTCCACTCCTGAGACGCTTTGTATGAAGGGTAGGATGGTTCTTCTCTGATCATCTTTTCTGTTGATTAGTTTCTGAACTCAGTGGGCTAAAATAGCACAAATACAATCTCCCTCTGTCCCCCTACAGTCTCACACTCATCCGTCTCAAGATCTTCAGAAGTTTCATCGAGAACAGTTACAGTTCAAAGCCATTCTTCTCATCGGTTCAAGAACACCTAACTTCACGACTGGATTAAACATTGGCGAGGGCCGAGTATATTCCACTCTGTGGCCAATTCACTCTCCCTCTGTGTGTCTATGAAACTAGAAATCACTTCTCTTTCTGCTCCTCATCCCCAATAATGGTACAAGCTTGGGAGCTCAGTGCTAGGTGTTCCACTTGATACTGAAGAAGGTCAGAGGACAGAGGAGTGCCATCTCCAGTCTCAAATAGTTTAGTATAGGCAAGGGCAGCTCCGAGGTTTCAAGACCTGAGCACGAGGCTTGTGTTCTGCAGCCTCTGTCTTCCACTAGGTAGGGCCCTTAGAGCCTTCCTACCCCTTCATGAAGGGAAGCACATGTTTGTGGCTGAGTGGTTTGTGGGCCAGTTGCTTCCCTGCAGAGTATCCATTGTCTCCTGTCTTTCTTGCATTGTTCCCTCTCTTTTCCCTTCCAGGCTTAGCATCTATAGTGGTGCACCATTCTAATATGTGTAGTGGTTTCCAATAGATACAATGTCTCTTCAGGAGACAAAAGAGTCCTCCACAGATCTTTCAATTTTTCTGTGTTTTGTTACCAAATTGTCAATTTATACATATAGATTTCTCTTTGGAGCATTTTGATTGAGAGTGACCTTCAGATGGTAATATCCTTTGCAATATGAATATAATTGAAACGTTCCCAAATCATTGAGTTTTGGGTTCCTTTTGATTACTAGTGCCCCCTCAGTTCATCTCTGTTTTTTTTCCTATTACTGTAAGCAGTGAGAAACTGGTATGCACCTTCAATTCTATGCTTGCAAATCTCCTCAGCCAAATATCTAACTCCAGTTTTGCAGGTTGTGTTTTTGTACAACTGTTGTACCAAGCAGCTCATATTTTGAACAGGATAATGTTTATATCTCATGATATTTGGTCATGTCTACAAAACCGCTCTTTTCCACATTAAGTGACAGTCACAGGTCCTAGGAATTGGGACATGACAACTGATCTTTCAGTTCTCATAACTATTAGAAGTTTGATAAATAACATGTAGTTACAGAGAAGCTAATTTAGGAGCCAGAGACCTGGGTTTCAGTATCTATTAGTTGCTAAACATTTGCATGCCTGAAAACAAGTCATTAAAAAAACAAGAACAACAACAACAACAAAACCCTCAATTTTATCAGCCATAAAATGAAGGGATTGAACTGATTGATTGCCAGGGCTCTTTAGGATTTCCTGTTGTGGCACTTTAGTTCTTGCCAGTCACAGCAATAAGTGCTTTTGTAGAAATGATAGAAATGAGTTCCAGTTGTCAGTCAGCTGTGGTGAATTGGCCAAAGTAGTGTTGTACTGGATTCTACTATTCTACTGTTGTGGTCATACTGTGCCTGGTAGACACCCAATGGCTCAAAGCAAAACCCTTATCAAGCATGGTTTCTCTCAAGTCGACAACTGTGACATTCTCTGTTCGAGATGTTTATAATCTGATGAGGAAGAAGAGCTAGAAACTACTGTGGTGCAAGCTAGTGCTATAGCACTACAGCCTTATTGAGTTTAGGATGCTATTATTTTGTCTGTAAAGTGTTTTGCAATGCATGCTGAGTCAGTTGTAATACAGATACTAATGTAATATCTAGCATTGCAAATGTAGAAAAAATGTATTATCTCAGGAAATAGAATTTAAGCTGATTTTCAATGATTATGAATATTTAATAGAGAAAAATATCTGAGTTTGTTTTTTGCTTTTCATGCTTCTGTTGAAACAATCAAAATAAAAACAATCACTTGAAAATGAATTCTAAAAGATTATTCCTTAGCATCGCATAATGCTTTTGCCACTTTGAACTCTGAATCCCAGTGGCGGGAACCTGATTTATGTGGGTCATTCAAACTAAGTCAGGGTTTGATAGATGAAAAAGTCAAGCTTCTTACTGTAATCATTGAAGTTTCTAAGTTAGGAACCAGCCACATTCTGTCTTGTTTGTGAAAACTAAGAAGGCAGTTTTGGATTTTTCCTGTAGACCTTGAGAAAGGCCCTCAGTTCAAACAGGCATTTATTCATTTTCTATTCTGATTTCTTGCCTCCTTGTTGCTTAGAACCTTTGCAAGGTGAAAAGTGAGATGCTATGTGAAAGAGAGTCTAAGTGGTTAAAGAAAGAAGAGAAAATTCATTGCAATGCAGGACTCCAGTAGGTAGGACAGTATCCCTTGCCATGGCCTGTAGCATCTCCCAGTATGCCCTTGCCATGGCTGTGGATGGTGGCTGGAGAAATACAACGGATGGTGTGCTGAAGGTTTTTGGGGGGAGGGGCATGGGGGCGAGCCTAATAAAAGGGGAGAAATCCTCCAGGCCTATCTTTTACTTAGCTTTTTATTTTTAACAAATGAAAAATACGTAGAACAGTTGCCATTTGTTAAAGTGTAGCAGAAAGAGCGAAACAGGCCAGTGGAGGCTTCATCAAGAACACTCATTCAGGATGATGAATGTGGCTAAACACACATTTGTTCGTAAAACTTGCAGAGTGGCTGAGCATCATTAAGCATGAGAAATAGGTGCAGCATGCTGAGAAGAGAGTGGAGCAAACAGATGTTGTGAATTTTCACAGGCATCCTTCATCCACCAGCCCATCATTAATATAGTTGAAGGTGATCCTTTCTTCTTATTTAATAAGCACAAACAAAGTGTGTGTTCTGAGATTCTGCTGAACACACTTCTTTTCCCATGGATGTAAGACATGCAGGGATGAGAAACTGTAGACAGACCAACCCCCGTGCGCCTGCAATGTGGCATTAGTCTTGGGACTGTAGCTAAAGCTGGGTACCTCTCCTATTTTTCTTTTTACTCATTCTGTAGTGGCCTTAACTGCCGGATGATTTCTCCCCAGCTGGTTGTCGGTACTGGCCACAGAACAAAACCTTTATTTCCTTTGACCTCATGTTTCAATTCTACTCCTTAGTGGTACATTTAATGTCTGTGATCTGGCTCCCTTCCAGTTCTACCTCCTAAGCTGCACCCAGCTCTTGTAATAGCATGGTTCAATTAGTCTCTTGACATGAGGTAGCTACAAACTTCTGCTTTACTATGGGAAAAGTGGCATAATCTCAACCTGTGCCATCTGACTCTACTTTTCCTTCCTTTTCTCTGTTTTCACCTCCTAGGGCCTTTGAAAGCTTCCCTTCCTTCTTTGAAGAGTCTAGGCTTCTGATCTTAATACCACAGAGCCTTGCCCCTGTCAAAGAGCAGGGATACCTTTCTTAAGTAACCTGTCTACGTTCCTGTTGTGTTGCTATGAAGAGACACCATGACCAAGGCAATTTATAAAGAAAAGCATTAATTGGGGCTGGCTTCCAGTTATAGAAGGTAGGTCTATTATCATCTTGGCAGGAAGCATGGTGACACACAGGCAGGCATGATGCTGGAGAAGTAGCTCAGAACTTTACATCCTGATCCACAGGCAGCCGGTAAAAAGAGAGAAACTGGGCCTGGCATGGACACAACTCCTCCAAAGAAGCCACATTTATTCCAACAAGGCCATATCTCCTACTCCTAATCCTCAAATGTTTCAGCAACTGGTGACTGAGCACTCAACTGTATAAGCCTATGGGGTTCATTCTTCTCCGTGCCCTGGCCCCAAATACTTGTAGCCATATCACAATGTAAAATGTACGGAGTTCAATGTCAAAAGTCCCCATAGCTTTTTACAGCCTCAAGAACTTTTTAAAAGTTCAGGGTCTCTTCTGAGACTCAAGGCAATCTCTCAACTGTAACACACTCCCCATAAATTAAAATTACAAAAGCATGTCACATACTTTCAATATATGATGGCACAGAATATCCATTACCTAAAAGGGAGGAAAGGAAACATACTGAGGAAATACTGACAAAAAAAAAAAAAAACAGAATTAGTGTGTGAAACTCTAATTCTGAATCTCCAGGTCTGATGTCCAAGTAACTAGATGATCCTTCGTATCTCTCATTCCTTCCAGCTGTGTTGACTGCAACAGACTCCTCTCTCTTGGGCTTGTTTTGCACCCTGCTAGCTTTTCTGCTTAGCAGGAATCCCACAGCTCTGGCATCTCTAACATCTTGGGTTCTCCAGTAGAATCTGAGCTTTACCTTCACAGTTTTAGGCAATGGCCTTTCTCATCCTCTAGACAGGGATACCCCTGACACATACCTGACCTCAGCAGCTTTCCTTAAGATTCTATAAACCCTTAACTTCTTCTGTATCCTTCACTCCTAAGCCAGTACCACCTGGCAGAAGATGCCAAGTTCTGCTGCTTGCTAGGCTGGAACCTGGGCCCCTCTTGACTTGTATTTAAATCAGCATTGTGCTGTGGTTGGTTTCCTTTGAGCCTTAAGGTTTTCTTGAATCCCTGTTCACAAGTGAGAAGCTTAGCTGGGTGGGGTCTTGCCCTGAGGGTACCACTATCTTTGTTCCCTCTAGCATCAGGCTCTTCTTTAAACTCATCTCCTTGAGAATAGGATCCGGCTCCAATATTATATTCCCTGGTGCTTTTTCTTCTTAAGCTGTATATTTTGTATTTCTGTTTATCCCACTTAGTCCTTTAGATTATAGATTAGCACAGGAGTAATAACTAACAATCAATTTTGATGAAGTCAGTACTAGGTTGTCTTGAAATCTCCTCTGCCAACACCATTAATCCAAACTCTTCAATTAAGCCTCTGGCAAAATTTTTGGAACAAGGAGAAAAGGCCCCCACATTCTTTGGCAAAATTCCCATGAATGGGCTCTAGGCCAGTTGCTAATATTCCTCCCCTCTGAAGCCTCTTAATCAAGACCCCTATAGCTGACATCACCTTCAGTACCACTGTCTTCCATTCTCCTACTAGGGTGGCTCAGTAAATCCTGCCTTAAAGCATTCAACCACTTTTCTAATCCAAAGTCCCAAAGTCTTCCTTCACACAGCAATATAGTCAGGCGTGTCACAGTAATACCCCAGTCCCTGGTACAAACTTCTTCCTAGTTACTTTTATGTTGCTGTGAAGAGACATCATGACCAAGGCAGCTTGTAAAGGAAAACATTTAATTAAAGGCTTACTTACAGTTTCAGATGGTTAACCCATTATGATCATGACTCAGAGCATGGTGGCAAATAGGCAGGCATGGTCCTGGATAAGTAGCTAAGAGCTTTCCATTCTGATCCATAGGCATCAGGCAGAGAGAACGGGGGAAGGAGAGGGAGAGAGAGGGAGAGAGAGAGAAAGAAAGAGAGAGAGAGAGAGAGAGAGAGAGAGAGAGAGAGGGAGAGAGAGAGAGGGCGCTCCAGTGACATACCTCGTCCAGTGGAGCCATAACTACTCTAGCAATACTCCATACATCCTACTCCTCCTAATCCTTCTCCAATGTTTCACCAAGTGGTGATTGGGCATTCAGATAGATAAGCCTGTGGGGGCTACTCTCATTCAAACTACCACAAACCCCATTTCCCCAATCTTACCTAAAGATTGTTAGGTGGCTAACAATCTGCTGTCTGTCCAGGCTGCAAATGAAAGAAATGAAAGCATCTTGTGTCACCAGAACCATCACCATATCACTACCACCTCCACCACCATAACCTCCACCACCATAACCTCCACCACCATAACCTCCACCACTATAACTTCCACCACAATTGTCTCTAGGACCACTGCCAACAAACCTTTAAAACTGCCACTTTTTTCTCTATAGATGTACGCACATGTGCACACACAGATACATATAGAGAAATGCATACACACAGAAACACACACATGTACACACACGCACATACGCACACAAAGCCATTCTAATGGACAGACAGGACAGGCTATGGGTGTGGTGGGGAGCACAGGAGATGTGCTCTGGACTGGGGGTCTGAGGTTCCCCTGCTGTTCTGCTCAGATCTGCTGGGAAACTTGGATCAGTCTCCTTGCCCCTCTGCCAAGCTCCTTCCACCCAGGGGAGATGGGAATGATGGCAGTAATTCCTACACCTGTGCTGGGAGACCTGGACAAGGCAATGCAGGTGGGATGTGTGAGGTGCTAAGAATGCCAGGAAAAGGTTCGCCATAGCTGACTAGGGGTGTTCATTGCCCAGTGGCACATGGGGAAGTCAATCCCCTTGTGGCTGAACTAGAGAGCCCCCAAGGGAAAACTGGTGAAGCGTATGCCCAAACTTTAAACGCAGGGGTGTCATCAGGCTAGCCATGCCTTTGTGCACAAGCACACTCACACTGCCATTGTGAGGCCAAGGCTCTGGCAGAGAAGGGAAGGCTTGCCTGGATGTGACGGTGGCGGCAGGAAGGAGAAACCCTGTGGATGAGAAGTCCCCTTGGAGTGAGTGACTCTCCCTTGCTAATTGGTGCATCACTCTCTGTGATGGGCCTGATGGTGCTGAGCTAACAAGATGAAAAATCAAATGAGGAATGGAACCCGGGAGCCTAAAAAGTTAGTAAATTTTGACATTAGAAATAAAATCAAATTTCAACAGTGCTTTCTGCAGTGACAGCCAAATCTATCCATGTCAGAGCAGCGGCCTGTAGTGGGTGGTGTCGCGTGCCTTTCCTTCCCCCTTTCTCTTTTTCCTTTTGCAAAATCAGCATTAGGCTATTTGGAGGACGGGCAAGAACCATTATGTTAAATTGTGCTACCTACAACTTAAGCTTCTGTCTTTGCTAAAGCTGCCAGTTTTTATAAACAACAGAAGACAGAAAGGGTTTACTAAGAATAATGTTGAAGCCCAAAAGAATCCTACAGCCTATAAAT
Source organism: Microtus ochrogaster (assembly GCF_000317375.1). NCBI lineage: Eukaryota > Metazoa > Chordata > Mammalia > Rodentia > Cricetidae > Microtus > Microtus ochrogaster. The sequence continues at coordinate 3,672,040 of NW_004949119.1, forward strand.
CTTAATAGAGGTTCTGAGATTCCAGCAAGCTGGATGTGTCTCTTTTACCCAAGCTCACTCTATCTTGGCTCCCCCGTGATGACTCCAATTTTCTCAAAGCAGAAGCACGGTGCCTTGAATTTACTTGTGGCACTATTTGCCTACAAACAGGAATACATGCATATAACCTATGCAAATCAATAAAAACATGTCAAGACCCCTTAGCTCGTACCACTCTCCTAAAATGCAATTTATCTCACTGCAAATGAGAGTAGGGGACTCGGTAACAAATCGTGCCTGATCATTTAACTAGCACCTGTTGTCAATGCCTTCGAAAGCTGCATTTTTCATCTGACATACAGTAAATTGCATTTTCATATATATTGAATGGGAAGGGGAGTCGGGATATACATATGCGGCCCTTTATGCATTTTATGAACAATGGGTGTTTTAGAGCCACCGATGTAAGGGGTCACGTCAAACCCTGCCGATCTGTTTGTTCTTCCTCCTTGGTTGTGAGCACACAGTACTTTTCTTCTAGCTGGGTGCTGAAGTGCGCCAGCGCTGAAAGTATAATTACAACATTCATGGTAGGTGAAGGACAATTACTATAATTTTTGTATAAAATTGAATATAACTTAAACGTGTAAATGTGAAATATTATTTTTGAAAAAAGTTTCTCAGGGAAAACTGCTTTTTATAAATTACATTTTTCAGTCAATCCCTTTGTCGGCTTAAATTATGAGTCACCTTTTTAATGCAATATTTTGTTTGCAGATGGGCGGCTGCTGTACAAGTTCAACACTACTCAGGCTCATCAGCAACGGTGGTTTCACATTAGTGAGCCTGGCTTGGCAGTATTAGCTGACGTCTGGAACAAGCTCTCTTAGAGCAGACATATCAAGGATGTCTGAATGGATCATTTAACTGGCATTTGTTTCCAAAGCTCCCACTCTTCAGCTCTTGCCTGGCTGTCATGATAGGCCAGCAACAAATCTTGTGTTCCTCTGGCTTCCCTGTCCCTCTTCTACCGTTGACAATCTCAGGCCCGATCCCATCTTCTGGTGGGCAGTTTGAAACGGCAGCTACAAGGCCACATTCTTGCCTCTCATTTGTGGAGATGACCAGGCCCCTACAAGGCTCAGACCTATGACTCGTTTATTTGGAAAGCAGTTCATCAATTGTGCCTGTGGCTTTCTCTCTTGTCCTGACTGTGGGCCTCTCGATACATCTCCATCTGGTGTGGCAGGGGTCCCTATGTCACAGTGAGAGATGATTCCTTGAATCTCATGTAGCCTGGATACAAAGCGAAAGAAATAGGGATGGGCCCCTGTTTTTCATTCTTAAATGAAAGAACCACATTGAGGCAGAGGGGGGAAAGGAACAGAAGAAATAAAAATAGCAGAATATTTAAGTGTCATTTCTCTCTCTCCTCTTCCTGTCCCCCTCTTTTTATGGGGTCCAACTATGTAACTAAGTTTGAGTTCAAACTTGGAATCCTCCTGCTTCTGCCTCCCAATGAAAATATTTTCATAATATCTAATATTTTATAATATCTCTTAATATCTAGTTATTTACTCCCATCCATTTGGGGGCCCAGCTGTGTACTTTCTATTGACTTACTCTCTTTTAGTTTTGTGCTCTGACTTTTTTGTCTTTGTAAGGAGGGTCATACGGTTTCCATGGGGCATGCTGGGCAATACTGTCTGCCTGAGAAGGAATGCAGTCTCTTTAGCAGGAGGGCCACCATGTTCGCTGTTTCTGCATGTTGGCTTTGGCTGGGTACTTCTCTTCTTAAACTTGAACAGTATGAACATCCCCCCCCCATCTGTTATCCAAAACAAAGGGAGAAGAAATTATAAAACAAAAGGAACCTGAAAAAGAAAGGGTCAAATAATAAGAATCATGAACTCATCTTTGGTTTCATTGCATCTGACAGAATTGTTTTTCTCAGCATAAACAACCCAGAGGTGGGAGCCAGATGGTAGAGAGGGCCTGAGGCTCTGGAGCAATCTTGGTCCAGTAACAATGTTGTAAAAGAAAGGAGCCTTCACCCTCTCCTTTTCTTTTTGATTTATTCTTCTCTCATACAATACATCCAGGCCACTCCCCTCGGCCTCCTCTCCAGCCCTCCTTTCCCCAAGTTGCCCTTCAGAAAAGCACAGGCCTCCCAGGGATATCAATGGAACAAGACAAAGCAAGATGCGATAAGACTATGCCTAGACTGTTCATCACCAGAGAGGCTTCCCCTGGCAGCTCGTAGGCCTGGATGCAGAGACCTGTACCCTCACCTTCTTACCGGTTGCGTTTGGTTGCAGACAGGCCATTCATCCCCTTGGATTTCACTCATTTCATAGTAGTTGTGGGCATACGATGCCCTATGCAACTGTGCAGTGAAAACATAGGCATACAGAGAGCAAAACCAAAACACACATAACAACAAAACCCTCGGCAGGATCCCCCAGCAAGCATAAAACATGCAGAGACAAACTGAGCAGAGGAGGCAGGAGGCAGGTACATTGGAAACCATAAAATATTAATTGAGAAGTAACAGATGAAGAGAAATCAATTGCATCCTTTGTATGTTAACTGGAAGGATTTAATAATGTTAAAATATTTCTGTTACCCAGTCTGCCATAGAATATAATCTTAATCAAAATCCCAATTATTTTTTGCAGAAATACGAAAAAAATCTAAAATTCATAATGATATTTTAAATAAAATTTAAATGGCTAAAGAAATATTTAAACGAGGACAGAGCTGAAGGATGCCCCCTCTCTGATTTCAGAGTGTGTAATAAAGCAACAGTAAGTGAGACGGTGGGGTGCTATCCTAGAGACCTGTGGAGCCAAGCAGAGCCAAGAAATAAGCCTACTTACGTGGTCAGATGACTTTGTGCAGGAGAGTGACAGTCAGACAATGTGGGCAGGGATGGCTCACCTAATGGACGGTGTTGGCCAAACTGGACATCCATATGAAAAAGAGGCTGGATATTACGTTACACTATATACAATAATTAACTCAAAGCTAACTAAAGACTCAAGATTAGGGCTAAATAAATACATCATTTCTCTAACAGTCCTAGCAGGAAACCCAGGAGAGAATCTTTGATGTAGCTGATATGCTGGGAGGGTCCTTGCCCATGACACCGGAAGTCAGGAAGCAGAATCAGCTACAACTGAGACTTTAGCATGTTGAAGAACAGTCAATGGAGTTGAAAGGAAGCTTATACCATGGAAGAAAATATCTATAATAATCTATTGGTACATGTACCAATATGTAGTGTGTATGCATGTTATATACTTGTGTGTACATGTGTGTATGCATGTGAGCACCCACATATAGGGGGTCAAAGGTCAATTTTAGGTATCTTCCATTGCTCTCCCCCTTACTTTTAGAGATGAGACTTCTCACTTATCCTGGAACTCACTTTTTGGCTAGACCAGCTGGCTGAAGGAGGCCTGAGGTTCTGAGACCCACCTGTCACCTTCCAGCACTGGCTTTACAGATGCCTGGCTCTGTGTGGTGCTGGGATCTGAGCTCACACCTTCACCGATGTGCACGGCTGTGCCTGACTCCGTGCAGTGCTGGGATCTGAGCTCACACCTTCATGCTTACACAGCAAGTGCTTTTTCACTGAGCTGTGTTCCTAGCTGTTATCTTTAAATCCTGTCATTTTAGTTGGTGAGTAGGAGGAGTTTAGTCTAGGTTTGGTCTTGGTGTAGGTGTGTATATGTAATCTGTTTGTTTACATTTCTACCTAACGTATTTAAATGAATTAAAATATTTAGCAAAATAGAAACAACAAGCTGCATTTTAAATTGTATGTGAGATTAAACTTAGAATACACAGGAACTCTGCAAAAAAAATTGACTCAATTTGAAAAGTGGGCAAAGGACTTGAATAGACATTTTTTCCAAAGCAGTACAGAGATATCTAGTAGACATATTAAACATTTTTTCACTGCCACTAACCGTAAGACAAACAGAAATTCTAACCACGACTTATCCCTTTATACACAAGACGATCGCTCATTACGACACACGCTATTGAAGAAGAAATTAGAACCATCTTAGTGTGAATGCTGGAGACACAGGCATGCTTGAGCTAAGATGGTCAACTGAAGAAAGGTAATTCCTCTGAGATGAAAGAGAGCTACCACCTGGTGACACCCTCACCTGGTGCCTTTAAAATTTCATTGAGATTATAATATGATTATATCATTTACCCTTTCCTTCCCTTCCTCCAAACCTTCCCATATATTTCTTCTTGCTCTCTTTTAAGTTCACAGCCTTTTTTCATTAATCGTTGTTATGTGCATATATGTATGCATATATATATATATATATGTATGCATGTATGTATATTTATGACTGTGCATGTCATATATAGTCCTAAATACAGCATCCTAATTAGCTTGTGTGCATGTTTTCAGGGCTCACCTTTTGGTATTGGATAGCCTATTGGTGGGCTCTTCCTCGGGGAAGACTCTTTCTTCAGGGCTCACCTTTTGGTATTGGATAGCCTATTGGTGGGCTCTTCCTTGGGGAAGACTCTTTCTTCCACTCTCAGCATTACCTGCTTATAGTTCTTTGAATAGGGTTGAGGTGCCATGTTCTTTCCCCCATCCAGATGTTTAGGGTTGAGGCCCTGTGATCTTTCTGCATCTATCTTAGTATGTCTATTGTTGTGTTGTTTGACTCACGTTTAGACTGTCATGTTAGTGAGACTTTATGGGTGCAGTGTCTGACATTACTAGGAGACACAATCCCATAGAAAACTCTCTGACCCTCCAGATCTTACAGTCTTTCTACTCCCTCTTCTGCAGTGATCCCTGAGCCTTAGGTGGGGGCATATTTTGTAGATGTAGAAGCCCATTGGGACTGGACTTTATAACTCGACATTTTGATTGGCTGTGGTTTTCTGTAATGGTCTCCATCTATTGGAGAGAGAAGTTTCCTTGAGGGATTAAGACTGCATTCATTTGTAAATGTAAAGACAAATATTTAGAGCATAGTTAGGTAATGTGCTAGTTTAGTAAAGTTTTGGTTTATAGGTTTCCCTGAAAGACCTGTGACTTCACGAACATTGGAAGTTGGATAGGTTTCTAGTGCCAGGCATGGTTTTCCTCTTGTTGAATGTGTCTTAAATCTAATGAGTTATTGGCATGGCATGCATGGTACTACTTCACATTTAGGGTTATTATACCAAATAACATGTTGGTTATTTTATACTTCATGGGCATCATAGCTGGGCACAACTGTTGGTTACTTCTGTTCTTTGGAATCTTGCATGACACCTTCTGGTAGGATGAAAGCTAGTCCTTAGGGAGAAGGCATTCAGCTCAGCTCTAGATCAGGAGTCTTTGGGTCCTGTATCAGAAGTGCATGATGTCTTCAGCCTTCAGGACTCACCTTCCTCCTTGATGGGTGATCACGGGCAACAACAATAGTTTGCACTATGTTAGGAGTCTCTTGGATGACCCTGACCAATTCAAAGGAGGGCTTCTTGTGCCTGATGTTGGGTTTTTTGTTAGATGGTCTTTGCATCTTAGAGGAAGCATTGTCAGCCTACATGGGAAATTTTCATCTAAACTCTGTATGTATATTTATATACAGAGTTATGTGCATCATAGGGGTTTTTAAGGTGGATAGTTAATAGTATGCTTCCTTAGGATCTTTTCAGGCATCCTTAATTTTATTTTTAGCTTCTTCTATCCTTTCCTATATTTCTCTCCCTCCTCCCAAATTGGAAACCCTTCTTTCTCCCATTTCCCTGGTGAGATCACTGGTATGCGGACATCCCATCTGTATCGTCCCCAGCCCCTGTGTTGTTACCCTTTTACTTTCCTGCTTCATGCAGTTACCCCAGGTGTGTACCCACACCTGAAGATTTGGAACTCCCACCGCTGTCTTTTCAGCCCGAGGATGGCAGCAGCTTCCAGCTCTCGCTTCTACATGGCAAGTATCTCTGCCATGTGTCCAGCTCCCTTCATTCAGTCCCTTCTACTGGGCTTGTTTGAAGCAGTCTGTGGTGCCTGATTTTGACCCTTACCCAGCAGTTTTGAAGAGCTTCACAATGCTCTAAGTTCTGTTGAGAAGATATTTCACCAATGCAAAACAAGACTGAAAGCAGACAGTATCATGAGCCCACCCTGTTTCCAGATGAGTTACAAGAGTGCCCCTTCCGTGTAGCACAATGAAATCAACTGTCACCAATGTCCGGGTAAAGTGGCTTGGGTTTCTTCGATGTGGTTTTACGTGTGGATTCATATAAATTGTGAAGAGGGATGAAAAGAGATGCTGGAATCTCTGACTTTATTTTAGATCATAAATATGATAAACATGGTGTTTTGTATCATAGGAACTCCTATAATCATAACTCAACATGGCTACTCTGTACAGTTTCATAAGGACATATTTATTATATGATCACCTTGACAGCCTGGCATAAGGCCAGACACAAACCAGGAGGAAAGCCCAGAGTAGGCTGAAAAGAGGTCCTTAGATTGGAAATGAAAAGAATAAAAACATAAAAACTCACCTACAGATTGCATATGTATCAATCTGTAAACATTTGAGAATATAAAGAGTGCAAAAGAGTTATTATGAGAATTTTAAGTGACGGGCACTTTGAGGGGAACCACTTATTCAAGCTTAGTATTCAAAAATTGATAATTTCTACTCCCTAGTACCTTTTAGTTTTTGTTGTTTTGAGACAGGGCCACACTATGCAGCCCTGACCGGCCTGGAACTCACTATGTAGACCAGGCTGGTCTCAAACTAACAGAGGTAAGCCTGCCTCTGCCTTCTGAGTCCTGGGATTAAAGGCATGCGCCACCATGCCCAGGTCTATTTTTAGTTCTTGAGTTGCTAAGAATTCTTGTGTGGGTCAGAATCTCATGTTTTGTGATCACTTATGTTTAATTGCATCCAGGCTGAAAGAGAATGACTCTTGGATAGCATAGAAGACATGGGAGTCAGTAAATGCAGTAGCATAGTCGGTAAATGCGGTAGCATAGTCAGTCGGCAACATTGATCCATCTGATGCTCAGGGGTCCAGATCCGAACAGCTACTCACTTCCTGGATTCCCAGGGTTTATCATTCACTGGGGAACCGAGACAAGTAGAGCCATGGCTGGAAGTTTGAGGGATTTTTTTTTTTTTTAAGCTGAGGAAATTCTGAAAGACAGGAACTCAGTTGATAAAATCTCAGACCAGAGTGTCCTGAATCAAGGGTCTGGAATCTTCAGCAGTTAGGAGGCACAAATGCAGACATAACAGGCCTTCTTACAGGAAATAACACAAACCTGTGTTCAATTTCGGGCAACCAGAAATTGAAGGATCAGAAACCATGAGCTTTGTTTTTAATTGTTGTTTTCTTGACGTAGAAGAGGATCGTTCTGTGGTGGCTGTTGTTCAACGTGATTGAATATGATTGGCTATTATCACTGGCTGATGGGACTTAATTTTCGCATGCTTAAATGTGATGCATTATCTTGTGTCTAGAACATATTAAAATGAGTTCAAAACAAGAAGCAAAGGAGCTTGAGTTGCTTCAGAGAAAACACACTATTTATTGAGCTGCAGAGAAGCTGCTGGGGTCTGTCAATACTAAGATGGTATAGATAGATACTCAGCCCTCAGAAGTAGGGGTCAAGTCCTGTCCTCTGCGATGGGTAGGCCCTCAGACCACAGGCGACTCAAGGTTCATTATCCTTCTTTCTTTCTTCCAACCTCACTTCCCTTTTTTCCTTTTCTTCATCTCTTCTTTCCTTCCAATTCACCACTCAACTCTCAATGCCCCTGATAAAACTCATTTATAATGCTGACTATATTTCCTGGCTGCAGCCAGCTGTTCCCCCCCCCGCCCCTTTTCCTCATGGAATGCCCCAAACTCTTCTCACTACTTGTTCTGAAGATAAATTAGTGACTTCTAAATAATGCAGTGAACCCTAATTCTCTTTGATTAGTAGCGAGTTAGATGATAGCGACCCATTGAAATTGGCCATCAGCATAAATAATGAGGGAATGAACTGATAAAATGCAAAGTCACCGGCCATCATAAATCAAATGAAATCCACTTTCTCTGGAAGTCGCTGAAATTAGAAGTCCATGCTCCTATTAATTATTTTGCCTTCTGAAGACGACAGCGTTATAAATCAGCCTTGAAAGGCCCTTCACTTAGCGAGCTGAGGGAGCGCGGCTGCCTGCAAATTGCTTTGTGTATGCACCTAATTGTTTCTAAAGTAATCCACCTTTGTAGCGTGATTCTGTAAAATGAAGAAGGGTCTCTCTGGTTGAGATCATCAGTGTGGCCTTCGGAAGGGCCACATGGAAGCCATGAGATGTGTGAAGTTGGAGTGGGCAGGGTACCCATTTCTCTGGAATAGTTGCCTCAGACTTTCTTGGCCTCTCAGAGCCACTACGGTGGGGCCAGGTATTCTCAGAGTGGTTGTGTGCAGCAAGGTCGGGAAGAGAAGTAGCTGGACTCAGCTGTTCCCCCACTTACCACTCGAGCAACCTCCAGCCCGGTCAATGCCCAGCTGCTTCATGTCAGCTCAAGTCAGGATATTAAAAACTCGAGAGAGGAAAAAATAAAAAAACAAACACATAACAAATTGAAAAAGTTCAACTTCTCCAGTTCATGCCTGAGAATTGTTATAATCTGCATATATGAGTTGTAAAATGATAGATAATTTTTGTTAAAAGGTAGCTGGGAAATGATACTCATTTAGGGGTCTATTTGGCAACAGGCATTTAAAACAGCAGCGTTTTAAGAGAAAAGAGCTTAATTGCGTACTAGGAAATGTTCTAAATTAGTTACGTTTAGGACTACTACCTATCATAGGGAAAGTTCTGAGTTTGAGATTGCTCGTTAAAAACAACAACAACAACAAACGCTTTTTTCCTAGGACTGGTCTCAAAAGTCTGTCGGGAGTCTAGATGATTAGTAAATCCGAACAGAGGTAGCAAGGAGATTCTGGGATTTGTATTGAATGTGGGGGACTTGAGTTAGCTTCTGTAGAGAGGAATAAAGAGGTTCACACGTCTGGAAATGTGTACCCAGGAGCCGCTCCTGAGAGGCCCAGGCATGAGTTAGGTGGACTGTGCTTGTCCAAGGTGAACCATGGGCTGGATGCCATGGCAGTGGGTGGGGCAAAGGTATGGGTTGTAAGAAAATAACATCATTCCTTTTCTTTTTCTACCCCCCCCCCCCGCCATCTGTGGCAAGCCTGTTAGTTTCCACTGGTGATTGGCCAGTCTATATAAGTCCTGGCCTTGGCAAATGAAATTAATTTCTGCATCGTAGGAACACATCCTCTGTATGTTGTCATAATTGGTGTATCCTGGTGCATTCTGAATCATCCTCTGAAGAAAGTGTGCGTGTGCGTGTGTGTGAGAGAGAGATCTAGCTTGAGTGAGTGGTGAAATTCTCATGTATGAATACACTCTAGGGTTGAGGCTCGCTTCCACTTAGATCATTGGGAATCTGTATAATTCTGAAAACTGAACTTAATGATGTATAATTGAGCATAATGTCACTTAATAGAGAGGAGTAATTATTCCCTGGAGTATGGAATCCCAATTGCAAAGATGTTCTGGGCTGTGTCTTTGCAGCCACAAGGTCTGTACTTTTACAGGGAAACCTCTGAATCCCCTGGACCCCATAGAGTAATCTAAGCCTGGTCTAAGTACCTCTCAATGCTTGCCAGCTTCCTGTCTACAGGCCTGGGATTAGAAGGAAACAGTCCTCTGGTCTTTCTGACCTGCTTCTGGACATCAGGAGGCTCGCTGTGCCAGTGGCCAGGACTGAGTGAGTCCTCTGCTATGGTTCCTTGCCTGGGAGTTGATGCTTCTTTATGTGCTGATTGTTCTGTTTGCTGTGGGCCTTATGATGGGGACACCAGTAAGGAGCTGTTGATGGTTGGAAATGCACGAGGATTGTGGAGGAGCTCGTCTGATGAGTCCCTTAGCTTGGTATGTGTTGGATCTGTCTGAAGGTAGTAGAGGAGAGGAAAAATACAGACAATCATGAGCAGAGGGTTTAGCTCACTGTGAAAGTGCTCATTCCCACAAACACAAAGGGGGAATAGGGGAAGAGGAAGGGGAAGGAATGAAGAGAAGAAATATGGAGGGAAGGGTGATAAAAAAGGAGGGAAAGAGAGAGGGAGAGAGGGAGGGAGGGAGAGAGAGAGAGAGAGAGAGAGAGAGAGAGAGAGAGAGAGAGAGAGAGAGGGCGAGAGAGAGAGAGAGAGAGGGAGAAAGGGAGGGAGGGAGAGAGAGAGAGAGAGAGAGAGAGAGAGAGAGAGAGAGAGAGAGAGAGAGAGAAAAGAAGAAGGTGAAATTAACCTGTTAATGTTGGGGCTTCTATTTCCTCCTTAATGAAGTGGGGATAAAATGATCAAAAATGAGAATTCAGTTCATAAATGAAAAGCATTCTGGGACCAGATGGGAGGCCAGGTTTTACATGTTCTGTCTGAACACCAGGTGACCTAACTCACAGCCCAGGGGCAAAAAGTCCACAGAAGTCCTATCATTCCACATCCTAAGGGAGTGGTTCTTAAAATAGCCTTCCCCAGTCCTTTGCATTCAACTTCTCTGTTTGACGCCTCAACACGGATTAGCAGTTTGTGCAACTTCATGGAAATTGGTACTCCCTTTTACATTTTTAATCAGGAAGAGTAAAAAAGATTTATTTTCTAGGGTTTTAAACTAGGTGACTCAAAGTCTGTAGAGGATGTGTACTGCCTGCAAGTGGCCAGGCTGACCTGTCTGCTGTGACTTCCTGGGAGACAAAGACACTGTGACCCCCTCCCCCCGTCTGTCATGTACTGTCACTGCTGTGACCCCTTTGTCTGCTCAATAAACATGTGCAATCACAAAACCAGAGCCACGTATCACCTTGGCGCAGGTCACACTAGACCCTGTGGAAAGATACTCTTGTCTCATAGAAACCCTTGAAAATATATCTATAACTGCTCATTCTGGTCCTTGCAGAATCCTTTCCTTTCCCCTTCTTTCTCCTTTTCTCTTCCCAGGAATAATTGCTACACACCCGGCAGTGTTTAAGGCTCGCCACCCACACACAGAACTTTGTAGGACTCAGTGCATTTATTTAACTGACTCTTTGCGTAGTCTGTGAGTTAAATAACTGCACTACTCACACACCCAAGTTGTGCCCTTGAGAATAAGGGTAGCAGGGCCATGCCCAGCACTCTGCAGTCCTGGCTCTCCCATGGCTATGTCCCTTGTCCTCCTCATGACTCCTACTCTTGTATTGATCAACTTTTTGCTGTTACTGTTTGTGTTCTATGAGATTCCAAAGAGACCTCAAACTCAAGGCTGGAAAGATGGCTCAGTAGTTAAGAGTATTACTTTTTCTGGAGGACTGGAGTCCAGTTCTCAGCACTAAGTCACACAGCTCATTAACTGCCCATACCTCCGGCTTCAGGAGATCCCACGTTCTTTTCTGGCCTCCATAGGCACATACACAGACATACATATACTTAAATAAAACATTTTTTAAATTGATTAAAGTTTTAAAGATTCCAAATTCTCCAGTGATAAACAATTTTTTTTGTAGAAAGGGTTATCTGCCATGTTTTTATAATTATTGAAATTTATTTTAATTTATTAAAAATTAGACTTTGGTCATGTAAATATGTCTTTCTTCCTATTGCTATTGGGCTGCTGGGGCAATCTGTTCACCACAGTAGGAGCAGCAATATTGATGTAGCCTTGTTCTGAGAGTATACATACCTCTTTCCACACACATGTGTATGCCTAGGCAGGACTGTAGTTCTGGGCCCACGAAGTAGCTGCTAGTTTGTCTCAGTGGTTTCTTACAAACTGTCTCATGTGGGCACATGCACTGTACCTTCAAACAAATATTCTGCAATGTGGATATGCCAGAATTTATTGAGTCCTTTTGATAGGCATTTTGGTTGTTAGTCATTTTTCCTAGTTATATACATAGTGAATGTCTTTGCTCTGGGCCATCATTGCATTTGTGCATGCGTTTCTTTGGAGTGCAGTCTAAGAAGTAGAATTCCATGCACTGTTCACGTATATTTTAAACGGTGATGGCACCTGTCCATTCATCCTCCATCATGCTTGCTCAACAGTCGCTCTCGGACTGATGCTTGGAAAGTGTCCTTTGATTCATTTCTAGCCAGTGTTTGATATTAGCACACTTTCAGAATTTTTATAGTCTGTTGGGCATGACATAGTATAGCTCACTGTCATTTTTAGTTTTCATTTTTCTGCCAAGTTTGGAAATCATTCTATATATTTATTGTCTATCTTTTTGAAAATTTTCTGTTGTGAATTGCCTATGTATAGCCACTTTTCCCCTGTGGCTTCTGTGACTTTTATTTATTGATTTCTTTGTATGTTCAGGGCATCCTTGGCCTGGCGTTTCAAACATTAAAAATATTTTCTGGGCTGAAGAGATGGTTAAGGGCACTGGCGAGACTTGCAGAGGACCCAAGTTCAGTTCCCCGCACTCAACCTGCTCACAACTCTCTATAATTCCAGTTATAGGGATTCAATGCCCTCTTCTGGCCTCCTTGGTCACCAGGCATGAATGTGGTGCATAGACATGCAGGCAGGCAAAACAACAGTATATATGTTTTTTAATTAAAAATATTTTCAATATGCTTTCTTTCAACTTTGTGACATCTTTTATTGTATGTAGGATTTTTTAAAGTTTTTTAAAATGTAGGTTTATTTTATTATTGTTTATGTGTAAACATCTTGCTTGCATGGACGTAAGTCCACTATGTGTATACCTCATGTCCTCAGAAGCCAGAAGACAGCACCAGATCCCTGGGACTGGGAACAGATAGTTGTGAAAACCACCACGTGGTTCTAAGAACCCAATCTGTGGTTCTCTGCAAGACCAATAATGCCCCTAATTTTGATGTTGACAAATTAATATTGTTTATGCCATTTATACCTTGTTGATTCTCCCAACTCTTAGGTCATTATTTATTCCCCATGTATTTCTTCTAAACCGAATGTGACCAAATGGACAAAGGGGAAGACATGAGGTGAGCAGCAAAACCTTTGACTTCACATTGGCGGCTGTGTCTCCTGGTTTGACGAGGAGTAAGACATGGATGACCAAGAGCAAGCGTAGCTGTGTCTGAGAGCTGTGTCTTCTTATAGGCAGAAAGCTTTTTTTGTGGTTCAATACCTTTGAAGCTAAAGTTATGTTCCTTCTATATCCTAGAAAATAAGGTGTCGGGAAACTTTACAAGTTGCTGCTCATGTGCCCAAGAAGGCCTGATTATAATAGTGTAATAATATTAGCATTTACGTTTGACCTTGTGGGGTAGTTCAGGATGCCTATGGAAGGAAGTACCCTGAAAGGGAGATCCAATCCCCTGTGATTTGGTTGGAGAAAAAAAAAGTGTTACCTTACCCCCATAAATTTGCCATCTACCTCAGAAGTTTTCATGAAAATTTCTTTAAAAATCTGCAACATAGAACCCAGTGAGCTTCTAGCCCCACTTTAGGTCAATTTATTCCTGGAGAGTACTATCCTTAACTTTGCTGTTGGCTGAAGTCTTTCCTTTGAACACCCAGGGTAAACTACTTCCTAACCCTGTGGTCACTCAATTTTACCTGTCAGGTCTTGATCCATTGATTCCCTCATCCCATTTGGTACATACTTTTGTACTTATGCTGAGATCAAAATTAAAGCATTTATTTTCACAACCAGTCAAGTTGCTCTTAGGTCATTTTCCTAACTTGGAATGGCCCTTTCAAGCAAGAAACCAAGTACCAAGTTTCTAATTATACAGGAAACTGGGTCCCACTGTTTTATGACCTGTTTGTCTCTTAGTTTGCTATCAGAAGCATTAAAATGTCATACTAAACGGAGGGAACAATGTGTCGTGAGTTTGAGGTGATCTCTAGAGGGAATTTCACAAAGTCTCATCTCGTGTTGGCTTTAATCATGCTCTCAAACCCAACTCAAAGTTGTGTTCCTGTATTCTTGGAAACCTAGGTCCCCCTCCTTAGGACACCTCCCTCCTTGGGACACTTGTTTCAGAGGTGGGCAAGCATGGTGACACACACCTTTTATTTTTAATCATCTATTTATTTTATATTCTGTCCCTAGACTCCCCCTAGCCTCCCCTCCCAGTCCAGTCCCTCTCCTCCTCTCTCACTCCCTCCCACCAATCCACTCCCTTTCATCCCCATCTAGGAAAGGGCAGGTCTCCTATGAGCATCTATAAAATATGGCATATCAAGTTGCAATAAGTTTAGGGCTGGACAAAGCAACCCAGTATGAAGAGTAGAGTCCCAAAAGCCAATAAAAGAGTCAGAAACAGCCCTTGTTCCTGCTATTAGGAATCCCATAAGAGGACCAAGCTACACAGCTGTAACATACATACAGAGTGACCAGGCCAGTCTTATGCAGACCCCTGGTTGTCTGTTCAGTCTCTGTGAGCCCCTGTGAGCCCCCGTGAGCCCAGGTTAGTGGATTGTGTGAGCTTTCCCATGGCGTCCTTAATCTCTCTTGCTTCTATGCTCCTTTCTTCTCCTCCTCATGGGATACAACCTAAAGCTGTAGCAGGCATAAAAGTCAGCATGACTGTAGGGAAGTTATTAATCAGAAGATAAATTCTAATTCTAGTTCTGCAACAGTCTCATTGGCCACAGATAATGGACCCTACTCATTACATGCTGAGAAGAACTAGGTTGAGTCATATTGGGATCCTCACATGTGCCTGCCGCTCACTCAGTGTGTGGGCTGGGGTAGAGGTCCAACTTCTTTATCATATCTACTACTCAGAATGGTACTTACCTCAGAAAGGATTTGTGGGCTTTCCATACAAAAAGAATAAAGTAGTACTGTTATTAACTCCCGAACACCATAGAATTACTATTGTCAACAGTCTTTGTTTTTATTTTGGTCCAATAAAGATGACAAATCCTTTTCTTTTTCATCTGACTCAGAGAGTTGTTCAGGCACCATATGGGATGTGCTTTGATAGAATTGAAATGTCATACAAATTATTTATGACTGATGAATACCAACAGGTAGACTGGGTTTGAAAAGTATTAACCAAGCCCACGGGGTTACTGCCATTGAAAAGATTATATGTGTGGGTTATCTTCAAAGGATGATTTTTGTAGCAGGATTTATGGGCATCTTCAGGTCTTTTAGCCACCAGGGTAAAGGGAGGTTCATGGCAGGGCCTTTGAGAGGGCACAGCGGATCCTCTGAGTATAAATTGTTAGAGAGAGAGTGTGTCCTGAGGGGAGAACTGGGGTACAGCATGAGGTGGGTGCAGAGTTCTCTGTGAGGTCAGTCAGTAAAGGGGTAAGCATTGGTCTGTGTTTTACAAATTGTGAAATGCCTCTTTCTCTTAAAAAACTAACAAAAATTTTATATGTATGTGTATTTTACCTGCATGCATGTCTGTGCACTTATTTCATGCCTGGTGCTCACTGAGGCTAGAAGCCAACATCAGCCTCCCTGCAACTAGAGCTATAAATGTTTGTGAGCTGCCATGTGCATGCTGAGAACCGAACCCAGGTCCTCCGGAGGAGCAGGCAATGCTGTTAACCATCGAGTCATTTCTCCAACTGTGAAATGCATGGCTTTATTCCATACTTTCCCTCCTTCCCTGCAGAGCCTTTTAGCAATGATAGGTGCACTGGGTGGTATTGTTGCATCTTGGCTGTGGTTTCCAGGGTGGTGTTGCTAGGAGGTGATGGAGCTGAGGATTCATGGCTGGTCTTTACCTCTCTGGGGGCAGGTCCTCAGGTCTTCCCAGGGGATGGTGGGAATGGTAGGTCTCTAGATCATCACATCTTGTCTCCCTCTCCCCTCCCTCTTTCCCTTTCTTCTTCTTACCTCCTCTTCCTTTTTTCTTGTGTCCTGGCCAGGAATTGAACAGATATGCCTGTCACATGTTCCTCACCATGACATGCCCCAAAGCCCAATTGCCACAGGAACAACCAGTCATAGATGAAACTTTAAAAATGTGAGCCAGAATCAGCTTTGTTCTTTATAAATTGATTATTTCAGTCATTATAGCAACGCAAAACTACTTTATACACTATGTCATTTAATATTAAAATAAAGAATGAAAAGAGAAAAAATAAAAACTTTTAAAGTTGATTATTATGATTGCAATGGTCCCTTTCCCCCAGGATATGGACACAGGCTGAGATAGTTGTAGATGACCCACTCTGCCAGTGTTCACGTCTTTGTGGTGTTCGTGTACTTGTGGCCTCTGCCAGTGGGACATTACCGTCAAGTGCAAGCAGAGCCTTGGTGTTGACACAGGGCTGGCCTTTCTGGAATAGTCCTCAGCTACCTGCCAGTAAAGAAGATCTAACCAGTTTTGTGGAAAGAGCAAGGCAGTGACTCTTGGCCATTCTTGAATATTCCAGTCTCTGCCACCATCAGACAACAAACACCGGAAGTAGTTCATGTGCGTCCTATAAAGGGGCCGCTCAGCTGAGCCCCAGCTCACACAGTTATGAACTGATGGAGATGGGTCATCAGTCTATCTGTTGCTTTCATTGGTTAATTAATAAAGAAACTGCTTGGCCTGATAGGGCAAAAAATTAGGTGGGTGGAGTAGACAGAACAGAATGCTGGGAAGAAGGGAAGTGAGGCAGAAGCAATGGAGCTCTATATGTGTTACTGTTATGAACAAATGAAGAAGCTGTCATTTCGATCCACTATGTGTTTTATGTAGCTGCAGATAACCAAAGCAATGAGGTTAAACACAGTGCACACATCCAAGAGCATGCATGCACACATACCGCTTTAACCTCTTTTCCATAGCTGAGAAATTCATCCTTTAGTCACGGGTTCAGATTAGCTGAGGCAAATCAACCCCAATTGATAGCTTCCTAGTCTGTCTACTCTCAAGGTGAGTTAGTGTACTCGAGGTATGTCCATATTTCATTAAGAAAAAGGTGATACAGAAGTTTTTGTTCCTTTCCAGTTAGCCCCTAGATCCAGAGGCACCCCCGGGAGAGATGGCTGGGGATGAATGTTTATTTCTTCAGTGCACGAGCACCAGGGAACCTGGGAGAATTTATAAATCCATCATTTCCAGTCATTAGGCGACATGTTGGTCAGCACAGGGGCCTCTCCCCTCATTAATTCAGGGGAGATTTCCTCGTGTCACCCTCATTAGTATTTATGGGATTTATCCACATCAATCGCTAGCGCATTAACAGGGAAATAACTAACCCTCCCAGGGTTTGTTGGCTCTAATAAAATGAGCTGGAATTTGCAGAAATCACCATGATCAGAAGTATTCTAAACCAGGGCCTCTAATTGATCCTTTCAAAGTACCCTCCGGATGTTTTCCTGTGTAGTTCTCTACCAGTGACATTTGCATATTATTTGAGCACACCATCTAAAGCCTCCTGTACAGATTGCGAGGAGACGCCATTTCTTACCATGAAGTGATGAAGGAGAAACCCATACGTACCGAAAACACCATGGTCAGGCCAGAGAATCTACATCCACAAAGAGTTAAGTTCCTTATAATTCTTTTTTGTTTGGTCCCAGCTTATAAAAAAAAAAGATTCCCTGCATGTAAATATATTTTTTATGTATTCTGAACATAAAGATAGCTCTGTCCTACCATATTGATTTATTAGATTCTCTGACATTTTAGCTGTGGTCGTTATGTTATATTTATGAGATGAATGTTGGATTCCCTCATTATGTTACCCTCATTTATTTTACATACTTTTATGGCTGGTTGTGCACCGCTTTACAGTTAAAGCTTTATTGCAGCTGTTAGCATTGGGGGGAGGGGAAGGCAAGTAGTTATTGATCAGAATTTACATGTTTACTGTAGTGATCATGATTTATTTAATCTGTGTGTACGTATAAATATGAGCCCCCTCTCTGAAATGAAAAATATACACTGTATCTGTATTTTAGATGGTAGAGCATTGCCATCCTCAGACCCTTGGGCAGTGAGGGGAAGGTGTTGAGTTCTGTGGCTCAGCACATGGCTTATGGGCTTGGGGGTGAGGGCTATGGGTTTCAGAACCCTCGAACCGGTGTGCAGATCTCAGCTGGGCTGCATAGCAGTTGTATGATCTGGGTTGAATAGTTCACCTCTTCATGTTTCAGCTTCCTCCCCTGTAAAGGAGGATGCTAGTTCTTAGCCTGTGAGCTGTTGTGGAAATGAAGACAGCATTGTTAAGATCTCCTGACTGTGCTGGGCACAGTCACATCACTTACTGAACGCTAGTCACTGAAACTCTAGTTGGTGAGTTGTGAGCAAAGCATGCTGGGAAGGTGGTATAACTATCAGGGAGGTAAAATTTTATTTTATTTTAACTTTTATTTTAATCTTAATAATCTTTAATAAGGTAAAATCTTATTTTTAGATTTTACTTTATTAAAACATTTTATTAATTAGTTGAAATTTCATGTAATATATCATGTTCACCCCAACCTCCCTTCTTAACTCTTTCCAGATCTACTTCTACCTTCCTGGGCTCCCAACTTCATGTCTCCTCTTTATTTTTCAGAATAGCCCATCAACTTTAATTTGGGCTAGCCATATACTTCTAAGTGTTGACCTATCTGGAGTCACACCCTTAAAGAAAACAGACTGTCTCTCCCCTAGAGGCCATCAACTTGTCTATAGCTTCTCATGTTCTATGTTCATATCTCTCTGCCTGTAGTTCAGTTCAGAAATCAGACTCATCAGAGAAGTTCCTTCGTGCAGTAGATGGTCATTAACGAAGAGACTCACAATGCAGAGAACAAGTAACTGAGGAAGTGGCATGTGTATAACACATACAGGTGCACACACGAAGGCTCAGGAACCATTGTTGAACGAAGGGTAAAAAGAAGAGCCCAGAAAGGGGTGTGAGGTCATGAACCCCTTCCCTTCCCATACTAGAGCGTTGATTGGCTTGATCTTGTGCCAACCACCACACTGCTGTGTGTTCATGATAGCATCTGTCCTAGCACGTTTAGAAGACACCATTTGCTCCAGCTTTCCCTTTAGCTGTTTTTTCTGTCTTTTGTTCATCACTGGTTCCTGAGCCTGCATGTGTGTTATACATAATCCACTGTGGTTGAGTATTTACCAGTTATTTGCTCTCTGCATTGTGACTCTCTTTGTTAACTACCATCAACTGTACAAAGAAACTTCTCTGATGAAGTCCGAGATCTGAACTAAATGACAGGCAGAGAGATATGAGTATAGGGCAGCTTGACACTATGTTCTCTTAGCGTAGTAATAGTAGTAGGCTCATCGCTGGGGCCTGTGAGCTCTTCAACCACAAGTTTGTGGCCAGATTTATGGTGCCAGGCACATGTTTCCTCCTGTGGAACAGGCCTTAGATAAATCAGAAAGTGGTTGGTTACCCCTATAACGTTTGTGCTTCTGTTGTGCCCATGGCATATCTTGTCACACTGGCCCTTATTGCAGTTCACAGGTTTACAACTGAGTGAGACCGCTTATGACCTTTCTCTGATTGCAGCCTGCATAGCGTCTTCCAGTATTGTGAGAACTAGGTAGCAGGGAAGAAGCGTCTCATCAGGACAACCTTGATTTCTCCGTGTCTTGTGACCAGCGTGGGTGATGTGGTCAGTAGTAGGGTACTGCCATCAAGTTATGATGGGCTGCCAAGAGCAAGCCTGTGTTGTTTTGGTGGTCACCAGGACACGGCTGACCAGAAAGCCACAGAGAGTATATCCTGCATGTGGCTCTGGGCTTCCTACTTGGCAACCTGTGGCTTCTTAGATAAGCATTATCCCCTGTGGAGGGCAACCCCAATTCAACTCCTTATATGAGTATTTGAGGACAAGAGATCTAGAATGTTCTGGGGTGTACTGTAGTCAAGTAAGGCAAGGGTCAGTGAGGTATAAAGGTTAGTGTTAAAAATGAGTTTGTGGGAGCCTAGGCAGTTTGGATGCTCACCTTACTAGACCTGGATGGAGGTGGGTGGTTCTTGGACTTCCCACAGGGCAGGGAACCCTGATTGCTTTTTGGGCAGATGAGGGAGGGGGACTTGATTGGGGGAAGGGGAGGGAAGTGGGAGGCGGTGGCGGGGAAGAGACAGAAATCTCTAATAAATAAATAAATTCATTAAAAAAATAAAATTTGAAAAAAATGAGTTTTTCCATAGATCCTTTTAGAAGCAATTTCATTTTCAGATTGCTATTAGGTAGCTTGGAAGCATTAACTCTGGCCTGCCCCAGTGTCCCTGTCTGTCGTCTTATCTGTCATTTGTGTTTATTACCTGCATAGAGGCTAATGTATCATTGATGTGGTCAGCAGCTAAAGGTCAGACCTTTTACAGTTCCAAGAATACCAACCAGTCACAGTACAAATTAGCCAGCTGTTGTTGTTGTGTGTGTGTGAGTGTGCGGGATGCACATGTTACACACTGCGTATGTGACAGTCAGAGTCACCTTATGGAGTCGTTTTTCTCCTTCCACACGTGTTCAGGGTATTGAACTCAAGTCGTGTGCACACATGACAAGCATCTTTGCACTCTAAGCCCCCTCACAGGGGAAGATGTAACTTTAACAAGGCAAAGGCTGCCTACTTCATAAAGGCTCCGTGTTCAAGTCCTGGACCTTCCACAAGAACCCCAGGCTCCCAGGATTCCCAAGGACCCCTTCTATTTATTTATCCAGTTTACTACCACTGGACCGGGAAGGAAAGCCCTCTTCCCTCTTCACCCTCTTACTTTGTGTCTGTGGGGTACAAGGCTTTGCTTTATTTCCATCACTTAACTTAAACCACACATTCAACCCTTGTATCAGCAAACAAATTATTTTATTTTGTGCTTTACAACTTGGCAGTGGTTCTTGGAAATCATTTACTTTTATCGTCTCACTTCAGGTTTCCAAAGGATCATCCATCTGGCGGAGGCAGGGTTATGTTTTTTATATGTTCATTTTTGTTTGGAGGCTTTTTAGCAGAACTAATGATTTTTAATCAAATCTCTAGGCCACTCATCATAATTAGCTTTAGCATTATGAATTATGTTCCGCTCATGGTTCTGTCATGCCTTTCTGTGATAGTCGAGTGAATTAAAGGCTACCATTGAGTTTCTAAGACCTCTCAGGGTGATTAACAGCTTTTAAAGCGAAATACCCAGTTTTCTCTCTGTTTGTAAAACATTTCTCAGAAAACATGTATTTCCTCTTTTTTTTTTTACTGCTTGTCTTTACCTTCCACTTTCATTGCTTTTCAGCTCCCCCCCAATCTTTGACCATAGAGAGTTTTTACATAGCTATTTTTTTTTCTAAAAAATAAGATTGACTCTCAGAAATATTCTGCAGAGCAAAGCAAGTCACACAGCAAAGATAGCTTAGAGCATGATGTCACAGAGGTGACATCCCGGCACAAGTCAGGGGTGACAGGAATCAGAACAGAAGTTTCTTCAGGTTACAGCAGGAGCTATCTGTGGGATGTATAAATTAGAAGCCTTCGAGTTCTTGATTGAGCTGATGCCAGAGGTGTATGCTCTTGTCAAAACTTATCATTAATGTCGTTCACTATGCAAACGTATCTCAGCAGAAACCTGGTAAGGCAACTGGGAGACAGCTCCGTCAATACAGCACCTACGGAGCAAGGCTGAGGACCAGAGTTCAGTCCCCTGCGCTTATGTTAACAGGGCATGGTGGCATGGGCTTATACACAGTGCCCGAGGTTGACCTTGGCCTCCACAGACATCTGCACATGTGAACCTGCACCTCCCCATCATACCCTCCTTCCACATGTGCAAAAACATGGTAAAGCGAGTCACAACTCATGCGTTTTTTTTTATATATGCCATTCATGGTAGCTGAGCTATAGAAATCACGACGTGTTACAGATGTTCTGAGATGGCATGTTGTCTTTACTTCACCCAGAATTTAAAGGGAAAAACTGTTCTGTTGCTCTCCTGATTCCTGTAAGTCACTGGAGGTTTGGAAAAAATTTGTTTGTCAGGATGTTTGAGTGGGTACCCGCTGTCTGGCTTAGCTTTTATAGGAAGTCATTACTCCTTCTAAAAATGTTCCCTTCCTCTGCCATCTGACTTATATGGAGGAATAATTTCTTGGCTAATTTTTTTCAGCACCTACTTCTGAAATACAAATTCACTTTTCCTAATGAATCATTATCATGTACTACCATCAAAGGTTATTCACTGAAAGCTCAAGAAAAAAGCAATGAAAACTAATTTTGATTGTTAATGGAAATGTATTTTTAGTCTTAAAGAGCTTCCCTCAGCAATAATTATAGTCGTGCCTCTTGGGTGTTTTTGGACTTTTAAATTTACATCTAGTAGCTCTTTTTCATCTAGCAGTTAATCTTCTATCGGAGCTTTGCAAATTTGTTCTTTAGTCTAGTGTTGGAAAGAACGGTAGAGGGTTTATGGATTCCCTTCCACCGCTCCGTGTTTTTACCCTTTTCATGATGTCTGTGTGTGCCCAGACTGAGTAACTCCTCCTCTCGGCCTATGTCCCCTTATGCTTGGGAGTATGGGCATGGACAGGCCAGCAGGCGCAGACTGGTGATGGAGGCTTTGCTTTTCTGTAGCCAGCGGGCATCTGTGGTCCAGTTAGCTGCCCCTGTTCTGTGCAGCTCAGAGTCGGCACATCTTGGGATGTATCTACAGATGGAGTAGGTGCTGCTCAGCCTTGCAGCCCAGGCCTGTGGACAATATATCCTCCACCCATAAGCAAGGCTGGCCCAGTGCCGTCTTTCTGTGGACCCAGAAGGCTCTATGAACATGTAAGGAAACTGAAGCCAACAAGGTGTAGAGCTTTTGTAGCTACTGCAAGTGCTCGGCTAGTTTTGCCCATCCGTGCTGATTGCAGAGACGGGCAGAGGCAGGTTGGAGGGCTTGAGGAATGAAAGGGTTCAGGCACACAGGTTGTTGATGGTATTTACTATTACTGCCCAGAGCTGGCAGGGGAAATGGCTTGGTTGGAACATGAGGGCTTGACTTTGAATCCCAAACACTCAAAGAGCTAAGAGTACTGGTTTCATCTGTAATCCTGGACTTGCCTAGACAGGCAGATCTAAAAGGGCACCTAGAGCTGTCTGGCAAATTGGCGTTTTTCATATTCTGTAAGAAATTCTGCCCAAAGAAATAAGACAGAGAGCAGCTGATCCTGTGTTGACATCCAGCCTCCCCATGTATGTGAACATAGGTACCAGCATGTGGAAGTGTGTGTGCATGCATGCATGCATGTGTGTGTATGTGTATGTCCATTAGCTTGGCCATCTGGGTTAAAGGAAGCTCATGCCACCACTGGGAATGGGAATCTTGTCTCTGCCACACACTGACCTGACTCCCGGAACCACACCAAGGCCAGACACTTGGGGACTTGCAAAGTAGGACCGAACATTAAGAAACAGTTAAAATTAATCCTGTGTATTGCAGCGCCAGAGAAAGGCAGCCCCACATGTCAATAAATCCACATCCATTTGAAGCCAGCGTCACTAAATCTTCGTCCTGCCTGTTTGCTGGTGGTGTCAAGAGCTGCCTGAGAAGATGGATTTGAGGGGAGGATGAAAAAGGAACCATATTAAACCACAGCTCTGATAAGTTTAGTTAAGAGGCAGGAGATGTGTCCTTGCCATGACATTCTGTGGCTGATATTTGTTTCCCTTTAAATAATATGCTGTACATCTGCAAGAGTGATGGTTTGGGATGGTGACATTGCATCCACACCAAGGTTACTGCTTTCTGGACAGGCAGCCTCTCTCCTTTCCTTCTACATCCCACACTCTGCCAATAAATATCCACTTGTCTGAGTGAGATACAGATTTTACAGCTGATGCTGGAGCATCTTCATTGCTAGGAGCACTGAGGTTCTTTCTGTGTAGGCAATGTAGGGAAGGGTGGGTAGGGGGAAATTAAAGGGGCCTTGAAACTGAGTCATGAAACTATCAAATGAAGTTCCGCAGCACCAGCAGGAAGGGCCTGGCCTTTTAAGAATTCTTTCCTTGAGGGATGGGGTGATAACTCAGTGTGTAAAGAAGTTACTGCTCAAGCAGGAAGACCCAAGTTCGGATTCCTATTACCCACATAAAAGCCAGGGAGGGAGGTGGTACGTATAATTGTGGAATGGAGATGAGTGGCTCCCTGGAGCTTGCTGGGAAGCCAGCCTATCTGAATAGGTAAACTCCAAGTTCATTGACAGACCTGGACTTTATAAAAAAAAAAAAAAAAAAAAAGGTGGACGTCTAGAAGATACTTAGGTTGACCCCTGAACTCCATATGCATGGGCATTCATACCCACACAGCATGCATACCCCTACCACAAATAAGTCTCTCAAAGCCTCATTTCCCACAAACAAAATATATAAAATCCGAGGGCCAGGGACTTTGTGCTCTGTCTTCCCGTCCGGTCTCCTCCTCTGTTCTCCTGGTCATTTGCAGAGCTCTGGCTTGTGACCGTGCTCAGCAAGCATTTTCAGCCAAGGGTCACATGATAACTATTTTCAGCGTTGTGAGCCCTGTCCTGTCTGTCATTGCTCAACTCTCAGGCATCAGTTCATCCTCACTGCACATGTGTGTACTTTGGGGGGCACAACATGACTTTCATATAATTTCCCAGGCTATAAAAACTAGTCCTCCCTTGATTCCTTGACTTCTTTCCCTTTTTTTTTTTTTACTATTTAAAAATATTAAAACCATTTATAGCTTACAGGTCATACAGCAAGAAGCAGATTGAATTTATCTCAAAGGCTGTAATTTGACTTCTGGTCTATGGATTTATTCTTACCATTTTCCTTTTGTCGGTGCAAGATGATATTGACCAACTCTTTTGAGAGAAAGATTCTGTCAGTCGAAAGATGGAGTTCACGGTCACATTCAGTGAGGAATGCATTGAGCGTGAATGAGACTGATTCTGGGATCCAAGGCAACCAACCCAGGCACCTGTACCAGCCTTCCATTAACATTTAGTAGCTATGTGAGCTCAGATTGGTTGCTTAACCTCTCTGAGTCCCGATTTCTTTTCCCTCTTTATGAAGTGGGGCTAATTATATTTACCTGGCTTACATGTATGCTTAGTCTGTGCTCCAATGAGTCAACCTCAATGAAAAACCCTAATGAGGAGCAAATTATTACGCGAGTCTCTTCATTCACGAGTTCTTCCTGGCTCCGCTTGTCGTCGACAGTATGCCTTTTGTAGTTCAGTTGCTCAAGGAAGAAAGACAGCCCTTTATCTTCCCATTTTCTAGAGATTCTGAAGTTTCCTACTTTAAAACAGTTTCTCTTTTATTTCTCTGTGTGGTATATGCATATACATACATGTCTCTGCATCTGCTCTCATTGGTTTCCAAGCAGGTCTTACCTGAGGTGTACTCACAGTGGGCCTTCCCCGCAGTCCTCAGCACGGGTGATCTGTTCTCTGGGAATGACTTGGCCCTACCATAGGCCCACAGTTTATAGAAACGATATCCTGTTTACCCACAGAGAGGCAGGTTTTGTGAATAAAAATAAAGACAAAGGGGACTCAAAGGGGTTACAGTTGGTCTTTTGACCAAGGTGGGTCCTTTTGAGATTGCTGAGCACCTCCCAAAGGGAAGAAGTTCATGACAGAAGGGAAGGAGAGAGTCCAGAGATGTTATCCTGGCAAAAGGCATCAAGGAGCTTTCCAACTATTATGTGCCTTGTCCCATCTCTGTAGCCTGTGACACTTTCAGAGTATTTCCATCCCTGTAGTTCTTTCTATCCTTGCGATGGATCTCTGAGGGACATGGACCACTTCACCTTCCACTTGTCCGCGAGGATGCTGAGGCCCACAGATGTCACGCACCTGTCAAAGCATCATGTAGATAGTCTGTGGTGAAGTTAGGATAGGAGGCTAACTCAGGTTGTGACAGTCCACTCGAGTCAGACCTCCACTTGCTGTATGTGCAGGCTGTGGCTCTGGCTCTGAGGATGCTAAAATCCCTCATGTGAGGACACTAATGTTTCTCACTGTCAGAGTAGGACAACTTATTTTCTGTTTTACCTTCCCAGAACGCATTTGTGGAGCAGGTTTCCGAGGAAGAGGATGTGTCGTGTATTTGGATCCTCTGTTCCAGCCACAGCCACATTATGTAAATATGTACACAGAGCCTGCTCGTTTGTTCATGCGCAGTGGCTGGTGCACTATCATTCCTGAACCGTGCTCCTCAGCCCTTCCTTAGCCCCTCATTGCTGAGCTAATGGAGTGTGATGTTTGCGTGCAGGGACTTCAGGTCCCCTGTAATCTGATCTAGCCCATCCCATCTCACCTTCTGTCTCCAAGGAAGTCGCTTTTCTAATCAGGCCCGTTCCTCCATCATGACTCCCCTGCTGGAGAGAGGACTATGTTCCACCCCTTTATCCCATCTTTCAGCCTTTCTCTTCACGATGAATTCCGTTTGCTAATGTATTATCCTTGCTTTCCATAGTTAGGACAAGCCCACTCCTATAACTCTTTCTCTCCCCTGAAGTTGTCTCTTTGTTTTCATTTATTTGAAGCAGTTGTCCATGTTTTTCATCTAAGTCTCCAGGTGCTAAGGAAGCTTTCATGTGCTGAGACAGGAGCAAATTGTCATCTGAAGACATGCCTGGCCACCATCGGTTTTTTTCCTTTTTAAAAATGTTTGAAAAGAACAAAACTTCCCTTTTCATTATTAATTTAAAAAACTTTATTATGAAAATTAAAAAAGAATCACCTCCCAAAATTGACCAGACTCAAAACTTATGAATCTCAGTGAACTTCTGTACAGTTTGAATGGTGCTTCTGAAGCTGTGGAGTGTCACATTTGCTGGGCTGGATGCTTCCACTGTTGAATATATTTGTATGCACTTATCCACTCACAAAGATAAGCGTCTCGTGACACAATTAGAACTAGAAAAGGATTGACTTTATACCCTCCTTCATAACTCGTGTCCATCACCTGCATATGGCCAGCTACGGGTGTTGGTCTTTCAAGATGCCTTCCCGTCTTGCTTCACAATACACTGCTCCTCCACTGCATTCACAGGACCCAGCTTCTGCCAGTCCATGCAGCTTCTGCTCTTCCTTCTGTATCTATATTTATGGTGTAAAATATAGATTCCTCAAGAGACATGCTCCTGCCTTACATTCCTTATATTCCCCCACAGATCTTCCTGGCATGTGGATTATTAATTGGTGCTGGATGGGAGACTGAAGGAAAGTATCTCAACATTTTCCTAGGCACTAATGCCTGCTGATTTGTTGTAGTCTCCAAATAGGTCACAGTTCCTTACCTCAGTGAATTAATGCTATTTGTTTTTCTCTTCTTCTTATAATCCCTTCATGCATTTTTTCCCTGCTTACCAGCAGAAGTCCTGCCCATTCTTCAAACGTGTATAGGCAGGTGTGTGTGTGTGTGTGTGTGTGTGTGTGTGTGTGAGAGAGAGAGAGAGAGAGAGAGAGAGAGAGAGAGAGAGAGAATATGTCGGGGCCAAAGGTTGATGTTGGACACCTTTCCTCAATTGCTCTCTACCTTCACTTTTAAGACAAAGTCTCTCTCTAAGTCTGGAGCTCGCTGGCTTGAATAGGCAGGCTAACCAGCATGTGACAGGTATCTGACTATCTCCACTTCCCCAGCACTCGTTATAGACCTATGCCACCATTTCTGGCTTTTATGTGGGTGCTGGGAATCTGGACTCAGGTTCTCAGGGTCATGTGGTCAGCACTTTAGCAACTGGGTCATGTGCCGTGCTTGATACTATCATTTTTATGAAGCCATTGTCAGCTTTCCACCTTCCCACTCTTGTCTGGCAAGCATTTGTAGTGTTCAGTTTTGTATAGTGTGATTTTATTCCCTCCTCTTCTTTCCATCTTAGAGACAGTAAGTACCTTCGGGGCAAGGTTGCTTATTCCCTCATTGTGTCCAGTACTTTGCTCACTGCCCTATAATCAATAAATATCTGTTATAATGAATTAATTTGAATAGGTTAAATTATATCATCCTGCCTCTGTATTCCCATCCTCTTAACTGGTGACCCCTGACCTAAATCAGTGTGAATTTCCTCAGGTTTCATTTCGGTAATGGAAGAAATACCAAGTAGAAGGAAGGATATATGTATCTGCAGCCAGTCAGTGTGATCTACTGTGTTTGAATGTGAATATTGGAAACATAACTTATAAGAAAGCCATTTCAATTATTTGTAAAATATTTAAATAGTATAATCCAATTTACATTCTATCATTCCTAACAGCTGTAAAATTTACTTTACACCAAAGTTAGCTCCATCACTTTAATTCAGTCTGGAAAAACAGTACAAATGAAAGCTTAATTTGTATTTAATCTCCCCTTTTGTTTCTACATTATTGCCTCCGACTCGTTCCTTTTAGTGATTGAGTTTTAAACCAGAGAGAAGAAAAAGGCTCAATGAAATATTTGAGAAGAATATAACCCATAATGAAAAGTTTAGAGAAAATGTTTAAAAATCCCATCTGGCTGTGTTATTTGGGTTTTCAGTACTTGGCAGTGTCTTTGTTATAAAACACGAGGTCTGCGCCATGCGAGTTACTCTGTGGGAATATGAGGCCTGTGACTCTCTGCTATCCAAACCCAGGTTACTCATTGGAGTGGGTGCCATTTAGATCTTTTCATATGAGGACCGGCAGGGGGTCTACATATGAGTGATTACTATTCAGTGTGTTTATGGTGCTTGTGTATCCAAGTGGCTTTATCAGCATTTTGGTTAGCTTTTCTCTGTATATCCTGGCCATTTTCCTGCCCTTGTCACTAGCGGGGCATAGCCACAGGGAAAGGGAGCAGAGCTGTGACTAACATTGTCATCCCTGTATTAGCATTAGATCTGATGCATGGTCTGGTGAAGCTGTTTCAAGGAAGATGTCCAATGGCCAAGCAACATAAATGTTCTCAGGACAGACTGACTTTCTTGTGTTTCCCTATCTACCAACTGTGGGTGTGGAGAACTATTCTAGAGGTCCGTGGATGCCCCTTCCTAAGCTCCCTTTTCTTACCCTGCTCTTACTATGTCCCTCCCGCCTCCTGTAAGACTGTTTGAAGCAGAGCTGGCCACCTGGGAGAATACCTCAGTGAGGTGAGCACACGGCTTGGACGTCACTGTGACCAGTGAGGGAAACTAAGGTAGCAGTGTGGCAAGTTAGAGTGCTCAAGATCACTGTGAGCCAGTTAGAAAGGGCGGGGACACCTTCCACTTTAGAAGGATGTTAGAGAGTAAATGCGAACAGTCTCTTGAGACAAGAATCTAAAGAACAAGAGAGATGAAGAGAAATAGTCAACAGTACCATCACATCCTCCACAAGGAGCAAAAGGGCCTAGGTGTGTGTGTATCTCGGTGCTTGTGTGACTGCACAAGGTCAGATCTGAAGTTCAACAGAGTGGTTCTGGAAAGTGTTAGACTTATAGAGCCTGACCTCTCTGTTGTGTCAGATGGTCCTTGGAGCAAGTCTGTGATTTTGGTCTAGCGTGGAGTAATGACCCTACTTCCCAGAGGAAGACACCAAGGTCCAAGACTGTTGGAACTTGCCTAAGGTCTCACTGCTAATGGAATGATGAATTAGGTTTTGGGGAAATCCTGGTACCCCTGCTTCATTAATACGTCTTCCTTCTAGA
Organism: Microtus ochrogaster; assembly: GCF_000317375.1. NCBI lineage: Eukaryota > Metazoa > Chordata > Mammalia > Rodentia > Cricetidae > Microtus > Microtus ochrogaster. The sequence continues at coordinate 3,701,606 of NW_004949119.1, forward strand.
CAGTGTGCCTTAAAATATTGTCAGGATTTCATAGTGCTTTCAGAAAGCAGAGTCATCTGGGTCTTCTGAATGCAAGAGGGATGGAGATAGGTCAATGGTATTACAGATAAAGATTCAGAGAAGCCAGAATATGCAATCTGCCTACAGTGGTGGAGGGGCCTACTTTCTTACTACTTCTGCCTTTGTCCCATTAGGCATATGTAGGGCCAGTGATGTTGGACTTAGGACTCCCCTGTCCTCATTGAGAGAAACTGACTTCTCTAGTACTGTTTCCCCAAATCTCTTTCTATAACATGACATCTCAGCAGCAGGCTCTCCTCACATATGAACAATAGAGGCAGGTGCCTCTCTAAAGTGATGGAAACTTCCTTCCAAGAATCCCCTAGAACATTTCCCACCAAGGGAATTTCTCTTACTGTCAAGTCTAGGTTGTTTCTTCATCATATGTGAGTTCCTGGGAGCATGGCTTACATCCTGTGCATGCTTACAGCTCTCCCACCTAGCCAGTGCTGGGCTCCTGCTGAATGGGTCAGTAAGTTGAGTGGAGAAATATATCAGTGAGATGCACTATATCAGTATTTAGATATACCAACCAGTTTCTGATGAGGCTAAAAGGCATACCAACTCAGAGGATGACAGGATGATTTTAATTCTTGGGCAGTTGAAGGAAATGCTTAGAGCAGAAAGAACTTTCCATGTTTAGTGAGATGGTCCTGATGATCCAAATGCTTGATTTCTTAGTCAGTCCTTGATGTGGGAGGGTCTTCTGCTTTGTGGTGATTTCATTGGTTAATAAAGAAACTGCCTTGGCCATTTGATAGGCCAGTCCTTAGGTGGGTGAAATAGACAAAATAGAATGCTGGGAGGAAGAGGGAAGTGAGGCAATCGACATGTCTCTCCTCTCTGGGTCTGATGCCATAGATTCAGCCACCAGGTCAGACATGATGACTCTTTCCCAGTAAGCCACAACCTCGTAGTGCTACACAAATTACTAGATATGTGTTAAATATGTAAGAGTTAGCCAAGAAGAGGCTAGATATAATGGGCCAGGCAGTACTTAAAAGAATACAATTTGTGTGTTGTTATTTCTGGTGTAAAACTAGCCTGGTGGTGGTATGGGGGCCGCCACTCATTACTACAAGTCCTGTCACACTGTTCTCTGAGGTAAGTTGTTTTCTTCATCTTTAGCATACAAGATATCCTGGACTCAATATCATGGAGGACAGACGCAGGGGTAGCAAGAGATCTCCAAGAGTTCCATCAGATAATGGAACCCAGGACTCTTCTCTGCTTTAGCCAGTGCTGCCTGGTGCTCAGGCAGTCAGCAGGTCCATCTGTCCAGTGCCATTCTGGTCTTTCTGGTGGAGCATGCTTTCCTTCATTCATAGTACCAAGAAGCCCTCCATGACACTCGGCACTTTCCAAGACGGGACTAATGCAGGCTTTCTCCCACTCTATCCATTCTCTCATGGGAAGGCACACCTGCTCTCCAGGTGACAACTAAGAGGCGGCACTCTCCTGGCTAGGTGTGCTCCAGTCCCCTGCCTGCAGAGAGTGGCCATACTGCCAACACTTCACATGACTCTGACTTAATAGCAACTGTATCTTGGTTGGTGTGAGGTAGTGACATAATGAGGAGAGGATTGTATTGTTTCCTAAGTCACCAAAGGCCAGAGAGCAAGGGGTTGGGGATTTGGGAGAAGGGATTTTTCTCTGTCCTCAGTTTTGGACATACTCATCAATAGCCACGTGTTCTACTGATAGACTTTATCCATGGTGTGTTGGTTACTGTTCCCATTGCTATGACCAAATACAATGGAGGGGGAAGGGTTTGTTTAAATGGATACAATTCATCGTAGCCAGGAAAGCATGGCGGCAGGAACATAGGCAGCTGGCCCTATTGTATGTGCAGTCAAGGAGGAGAGAGAATGTTGGGTAGGCTTAAGTATGTTCATAGCAGCTCACCTGCAATTCCAGCTTCACAGAGGTTGAGATAGAAGATACCTAGAGCAAGCTGGCAAAACCAGCTATATTGGGGCTCTCTAGGTTTGACTGAGAGAACCTGCTTCAATGAATAAGGTAGAAGAGTGATTGGGGAAGATTCCCAGCATCAACCTCAGGACATGCACAATCCACATACAAATGCACATATGCACATATAAGTGTCTACCTACACGCATGCAAACATGCACATATACATACTACACACACATGAAAGTTGAAAAACAAGAAGCAAAGAGAGATGAATCTAATGGTCGCCTAGCTTTCTCCTTTTTATACAGCCTGGGATCCCAGCCTATGGAATGGTGCCACTCACAATGGGCGGGTCTCCCCCTGCAATTAGCCTAATCTACACAGTCCCTCACAGCTGTGCCCTGGGATTCATCTCCAAGGTGACTCATGGTCCTGTCAAGTTGACGGACTAACCCACAGCACGTGCCTGGGGATGCTCATAGATGTGATGGACATGTGTTTTCTGTAGCTCCTCTGCCAAGCATGGGAAGGTTACTTGAGCAAACCACTAGTCTGTCATTCATCCTTGAATTCCCTGTTGTAATTAGTTGCTTCTACACGTGATTACTAATTGCAATATGAAATTCACCAATGCTAGCAATACACTCTCCCATTTATACTTCATGTATAATGTTTATGCTAATTTTAAAGCTTTCCTCCTATGTCATTCTTAGTGTGCATATTCCTATGTTTGCATATCATCCATGTCCAAGGGCCACTACGCATTTCCTGGAGTCATTGTTAAAAGCCAAAGTATGGAAACTGTTTATAGCAGCAGATGTTACAAATCTGGGACTCTGGATTAATGTCAGTTTCTGAATGTAGAGTGCTTTTGTTAATTCCATCCAAGGACAGATGATATCATCTAGGAAGGAGGAATATATTAGAATCTGTCAGCCTGAAGGTAGTAAAAGGTGGTGATATGTTACAAGGAGTACTAAAAGGTCATTCAAAGAAGAGATATTGCTAATAACTCAATTAAAGTTTTCATGCTGACATTTTACAAATTTCCCTGTGAGCCCTAAAACATTTTAAGAGCTAGCTAAATTGAGACCCTAGATTGGAAAAACAAGGGTCAAATAAGATTCACACAATTCCTTTGTGAAATGAACAACTGGGGCTACTCTCTTTGTCCAGAAAGTTCCAGTCAACTGATTCATTGAAGCTCCCTTGAAATTTAGGCAGAGCTAAGTATACATATAGCGGGCTCTGTCTGTAGCGACCTGGTTCCTGGACTTCCTATGGATTCTGAAGTCCACAGCTACACAAATCCTTCAGATGAGACAATACTCTATTTACCTGTAACCTATGCCTATAGGTTATGTATAGGTTACATGTACACAATGCCTTACATGTATATATATATATATATATATATATATATATATATGTTATATTTATATAACGACTTCCTGTGGACATTAAATCATCTCTTGATTAATAACAATACCTAATTATGAACACTGGGTACATAGAGTTATACCATATTGTTAGGGAATAATCATAATACACATCTGAACAAATACATTACAGATGGGTCTTTTTTCTCTGCGTTTGCTCTCTGGTCTTGGTGGAATCCATAGATGGGAGCCCTTAGATACTGACTGCAGATGATGCACTCTTCCAGAGTGTGCTTGCTGGGCTTCTGCTTAGGTGTAGAGAAGCTGACTCATTCAGGCATTTGACCTTCAAAAAATAGTGTTTACTAGGCCTAGTGCTTTTGATGGTTGTGCCTGTGTACTTTGTTCTTCCTGGGAAACCTAGGGGGTGCATCAATGCTTCCAGACCACATGGTTGGATATGGCCATTCTGTTGGTTTAGGTTTCTATTGCTGTGAAGGCACACGCACCTTATTGTGACCACAGCAATTCTTATAAAGGAAAATATTTAATTTCAGAGGGTTAGTTCATTATCATCATGGCAGGACATGGCAACATACAGGCAGACATGTTTCTGGAGAAGGAGCTGAGAGGTCTACGTCTTGATCTGCAGGCAACAGGAAGTGAACTGTATTCCACTCTGGCTGTAACTTGAGCACAGGAGACATCTGAGCACTCATTAATAGGGTCACACTTAGCCCAACAAAGCCATATCTCCTAACAGTCCCCTCCATATGGGGACCATTTTCTTTCAAACCACTAAAACCATGTTAGTTGAGTAGGTGGACAGCTAAGCCATAAAGCCTGGAATAAGAGTCCCAAAGGTTCCCCGGATTCTTCTGTCTTCTTTGGATGAAATGATTCTTTCTTGGGAAAGCTATAGGCTGAGAGCTACCCTGATTCTCAAAATAGTTCTTTCTGATATTCTGTCAATGAATTCTTCCTGTCTAGGGGAATATAACATGTTTTATTTTGTGTTGTTTTCCCACTGTCTCGGAAGTATGTATGTATGTATTCAGTAGTTACTGCCACTTCCTGCTGTGTACCTGGTGCCAAGGCCTTAGTGAGATGGGAAGGTAGAATAGCCTTTAGTGGCTCACTGGTGGAAGTGAAGGCTGCCACACAACACACTCAGAGGGATTGGCAAAAACAGATGCCAGATCACCATGGGCAGGAAGGAGGAGAAAAAGGAGCAGCGTGCTAGATGTCATCTGACTTAGGTGCATCTGCAAAGAGAGTCATAGCCTGGAGTTAACTGGGAGAAGCTGAGAGCAAAGAGCACTGCAGGGGAAGGACCAGTAAGTTCAAAGACTTTTGGGCAGGCCAGAGCATAGTGGATACAGAAAGCCAAGAAGAGGTATGTGTGACTTAAGAGTGAATGACAGGAACAGAACTGAGCCTGGGGAGGTTGTAGGCTTAGGCTATAGTAGTCCATGTGTATAGTAGCCAGCAGTTTCATTTCTTAAAATGTCAAATAATTGTAAGACATAACCAAACCCCGACTCTGACACACACAGCAAGTGGAGTCACACTCCTTTTGTTCTTCCCTCTTGGGTCATGACTGACACTTTCAGCTAAAGTTTCAGACAAATCTCCTTGTCTTTGAGATGTCTTCTTCAGCAATGAGATGAACAGGCATGGGAGTCTCTCGACTGGGCATCTTAGAGTCAAAAACTCTTTTCTTGCTGGTGATGACGACTTGGAAGTGTCATCTCTCTCTCAGGAACAGAGAACCGGGAGGATTCCTAAAAGCCATCTGATCATTGTTAGCAAAAAGAAGGAGGAGTGGCCTGGCTGCATCTGCTTCCCCACCTGATTGGCCACCCGATGCCAACCCACTATGGCAATCCATCTTATTAAGTGCAAACCTATTCCTCCACCCCTCTGAGGCCCTCCTGATGATAGCCATGGAGGCCAGGGATGTGTGGCAAAAACCCACTTATTCAAGTCTGCAAAGGGAGGTGGTGGCTGCTGGGGAGTGCTCAAATGAAGACAAATGCATTGTTAAGGTTTTTATGGACCAAGGCCACACTTTCATCAGGTGTAATTTGCATAACGTAACCAATGTTCAAGGCCAAATAGTCTTCATGCCCCAATGCTAGCCCCTGACGACCCAGTCGACTGGTGAGGCCTCCAGCCCAGTCCCTCAGGTCAGGAAACCTCCTTTCCACCTGCTGGCTCAGCATGCTGCTTGTTATCAAGTTCTCACTTTGACCTCTCCAGGTAAATGCTGATGACACCGAATGTCCATGCCTCTCTGCAGCATGCATCCAGCGGCTCTCTGGGCAGAGCTCAGGGCTCTCTTTCTTATTTGGCCTTGGCTTTTCGGTTAGAGCCATCTATAAGTGCTTGTTGGGCAATTTATGGGGTCCATTTTGTCCATTGTGGGAGGATCCTGGTTGTTCATCTTCAGGGTTGATCCTGGCAGACCTTGTAACAATATTGGAGGTAAAAGGCAGGCTGATAACTAGAGATGCCATGCCCCTTCACTGCATGGCAGACAGTGAAGCTGTCTGATGATGTCCTGGATACGTATGCACAGCAATGGCCCATGACAGCACCCACCTTCGTTACATGCTAATACTCCTAGAGACACTTGAAGGTCAAGCTTCCCCATCCTGCACTGCAGAGCAATGATCATCCCTTCTTATTGCGGGGCTGAGTGTTCAGTACCACATCATAGATTTGGTAATCGGAACTTTCTGCCCATGAGTCTTCTGCGTCTCCTTGTGTGTTGACATTTACAAGGTGTGTGTCATGGAGCTGAGCTAGAGAGTGAGAGAGTGTAAAGGGAGAGGAAAGGCGACGATCATTATGGTCATTTAATGATGACGATTTCCCTGCATGTACTACTTCTAGAAGAGACCATGACGTGTGTCTCAGACTAGTGTGTACAGAAAAGGAGATGACATGAGGAGATTCTGTTAGCAGTCGTGGTGATCTATTGCCTTAACTTGCCAAATAAAAGAAAACTTGCTGTTTCACAGAGCCCCCTCCTCATCAAACAATCATTGTGAGGCGCTTGCTGTAGAGCAGAACCCAGAGGAGGAATCCTGCCCTTCTGTAAGCTGCTTTGGGGCTTTAATATAGAGGTATTTTTGGCTACTTGGACATCTGACCTTTTTAGATCATAGGTAAGACTGTGTATTTGTATACCTGATGTTGGAGTTTATTCATGGATTTGAAGGACTCGTAGATTTGGTTAGGAATTAGTAGTGATTTTGTTAATAGAGTTCAATCAAATCTACCTTCTGCTAGTATAGTAGTCATTTCAAAGATAGATGTGTTTGTGCATGCGTGTGTGTGTGTTTGTGCATTTAGAGAGCATGTGATAGCTAATCATAATTGTCAACTCGATTAGATTGATATTTATCCATGTTATTAAGTATACCTCTCCTAGTATTGGTGAAGCTGTTTCCAGAAGACCTTAGCTACGGGGAAAAGGCCTGTTCTGCACGCACTCCCAACCAACTGGAGCCCTGCTGGGATAAACTGGAGTGAAGAGCAAGTGTCACTTTCCTGCCTCTCTCTCGCTAGAGCGCATTGGCCCAATCCACCATGTCCTCCCTGTCATTGTGGACAGAGAGATTTGAAACTGAGCACAAATGTATTCTTGCTCATGAAGCGTTTTTGCTCAGCCATTTCATAACTGTGGCAAAAACCTGGCTAACACACGGCACTGTGTGCCTTGTGGATAATTTGAACTAATCCCCAGCATTGTGTACGGGATTTTAAATAAGTGAGAGCCTGTGGTATAGGCAGGCTCCAGAGCTATTTTCTGAGGCTGTTGGAAGCTAAATCATCTGAATCATACACCAAGAATCCAGGGTCATAGTGGCAGAACAGTACCAGGTGATGAGTCCCTGGGTCAGGCAAGGCTAGTGGAGAACCATTAAGACAGTTCAGATGCCTGTGTGATTTGGAGTCATCTGGGATGAGATCATAGATAGTTCTGTAAACAAGACCTTCAGCCAGTGGTGTTGAAAGCTCCAGGATCCCACTATTGTATGAACTTGACCGTGATTTCAAGGGAGCATTGCAGGGCCGCACTGTGACTCCATGATTGCTGTGTGCTTTCTCTGTGCTGTCTGCTTTCGCTGGTGGGTGTCTGAGTTTCCACCGAAGCAGAGTCCTGTTTGCGCACTAAAACCTCCTTGGGAAGTGGAAGGGGTCTTGAGGATGTTGGAAGTCGCTCACATTGAATGCCAAGTCATCATGGCCGGCCTACTCAGGTCTCATGGGGCACACTGTGCTCCCTCATCTGCGTCACTTTCCATGCTTTGGGTGAACTGTTTGGCTGAATCTGTTAGCCTGCAGGCCTCAAAGGCACCCTTTCAGACTGTGTCAGCCAGCTCAAGGGCAGGACTTAGTAGGCCTGTTTTGGATGTGAGGTCTCATCCTTTTAAAAAAAATATTTGTAGGCTTATTTATTTGATTCTATATTTGAGTGTTTTGCCTGCCTGTATGCATGTGTGCTATGTGTGTGCTTAATGCCTACAGAAATCAGAGGAAGGCACTGGATCCCCTGAAACTGGATTTACATAAGGCTGTGGGTGTCCATGTAGGTATTGGCCAGAGCCCAGGTTCTCTGCAAGAGCAGCAATTGCTCTTATCTGCTGAACCATCTCCAGCCCCATTTTATTTTTTAATCAGTAGAACATTAAAACGTCTCTATGCACCCCTTTTAGCTCTACAATAGCAATGTCTACAGCAATTGTTGTGTATCCAAGCAGGCCAGATAGGAGAGATAGGCTCAGGGAACCCATGGAAATGGGCATGATACTGATGCATTGATCCTTCAGCTACCTGAAAGGTCACCCAGAAGAGACCCCTTAGCTATATGACCTTAAAGGTCAGGGGCATGTCTCACTTATTTTTAAAGAAATACTTTCTTTCATCTTTTTAAATTAAAATATGATTGCATCATTACCTTCTTTTTTGTTTCTCCTTCCTACTCTTCCGACATGCCCCCTACTCCCTTTCAAATTCATTGCCTTTTTCTTTGTTATTACATATATGTATAAATGTATGTATGTATGTATGTACATATATATATATCCTTCTGAATTTGTTCGTGTTCCTTCTATGTATGTGATTTGAGGGATGAGTACTTGTCGTTAGGTAAACTAGTAGGAGGCTCATCCCTGGGGCGACTAATTCTCCTTCCCAACAGTTCTTAGTGGCCTATAGTGTTTTGTCTAGGGTTGGGTCTCCAGATGTCCCCTTTTGTGATAGCTGGTGTTGTCACCGTTCAGGTCCTATTTGGGAAGCTGTATTGTTGATGTATCTTGGGTGACACTTCTCTGTCCTTTCTAGGAAACATGATCTCACAAAATAACTCCTACTTCTCTGGCTCTTCACAGTCTTTCTGCCTCTCTTCCACAGTGTTCTCTGCGCCTTAGGTGTTTTTCAACCATCTTAGATAGTGTTTCTCAACCTTCCTAATGCTGGGACCCCTTAACATGTTTCCTCCTGTTGTTAAATAAAATTTAAGAAGCATAAAATTATTTCCTTGCTACTTCATAACTGTAATCTTGCTACTGATAGAAATCGGAATGTAAATATTTGGGGGGGATAAGGTTTGTTGAAGGGGTCATGGCCCACAGGTTGAGAACCACTGGTCTAACACCATCAGATTTTTGTGTGCATATAGATTTTTAATGAACTGCGGTAGAGTGTGGAAAATAATTGCAGAATTGTAGGTGTCGGAACACATTCCCTCTCCCCTTCATAAATGTGATATAAACATTGCGTAGTGCACATACCTATACTTGTTTCCTGTTCAATTTGAACTGAGGCCAGGACTGGACTATAACTACTGAGTCCTGGAACACAGTGTCTTGACCAGACTTACAGCAGCTGCTGAATAAGTGTTGTTGAATAGCAAAACCATGATGTGGAAATGGGAATTTGCTTTTACCGAGGTTCAGAGAAGACAATAAAAATCTTGAGGGTAAGATAATGGTTTTCTTTTGCCTGTGAGCTGTGTTTGGAATCTGTTCCATGCAACAAAAATGGCAACCCAGAGTCCTTCAGTGTATTTCCATTGGTCTGAAGATGATTTCCAGTCTTTGTCAAAATACACTCAGAAACGGAGCTCAAACATATAGGAATGTCTGTATACATTGTCAAGGTTCCTGAGCACATAGTCTGTGGGTTTGCCTTACTATGCAGTGTATAAGCCAGCATGGAAGTTGTGAAATTCACATAGTACATCACATATGGTATGCTCCGCACATCAGCCAGGTGTTGTAGGACTGGCCCCTGGCGAGCTGGGGGAAGATATGGCCTGTACACATGAGAGGTAAAATAGACAACCACAGACTCTGCAGTCAGAGCAAACATGAATGGTATTGTCTGTCACAGAAAACCGTTTCCTTCAGCGTTGTTGGCAGGGGAAGGACCAGTGCAAGCTCCAATGCAGCTGCACCTTGCCCCAAGTCCAGCAAGCCAAGTTGCTTCCATCCCTGCTTCAGTATTTTTCTCCATTTAAAGCTAGCCAGCCTTGCGTGGCTATTTAACTGGCTCCTTTGGCCTCATTATTATTACCCTGTAATCAAATGAGCTAATTAAGTTGTTTCCTACCCACTGACCAGAGACTATTAAAACCTTGAAGGTGACTCTGGCCTCTGCTGCTCCAGCTCCTTCATTTTTCAAAGGCAGTTGAGGCTCAGAGAGGTGAGTGATATGTCTCAGGTCACACAGATATTTAGGGAAAGAACTGGGATTGGCTCCTAGATTTTTCTGGTTTTCTGCTGGACTCTGAGATTCAATTAAATCCTTTCCAATTTTATAAGAGTTGAGTGTGTCTGGTGTGGTAGGGTCTCTGGTTAATAGGGGACCAAGAATAGGCAGATTTTCTTTTACCAAATATATAATCATAAGTGTGCATGTTACTAAGCAGGCTCAGTACTGAAACTGTGAATAATGGAAATTGAAAAGAAATTTTATAAATATACGAATAAAATTGCATCCTTATGTAAAATTATACTTTCATATAAGTTGATAATGAAAGTTAAATAAATTTAAATAATTAATGGCAAAATCTAGTATTATTTATGAAGTTCTGGAAAGATAACTTGTGGAGGATAGTGACTTTATATTCATTGTAGTTTTCTCCCTAATAAGGATTGACTTTATATAAGAGTATGTATCAGTAGAAACATGAGATGCAATTTGGAATAAAGCGATTCAAGTACATCTTCAGAAATGTATCTATTAGAGAAAATGAGATCTTGTTTTCCTTGTGAATTAAAATACAGGATGTCGATAGAGGCCTAGGCAGGAGCATTTGTTTCCTGCAAATTCTCAGCACGTCTCCCTTTGTCTGATGTGAGAGTTAGGTGCCTGTGATGCATATTGTATACAATGCAATATGGTACAAACTTTGCTGTGGCCTGTTGTTGCGAATAAAGTTCTGTGGGAACACAGCCACACTCACTCAGAGTTAGCTCAGAGTGGGAGCTGAAGAGCCTCGATGGCTCTTCCCAAATTACCACTCCTGTTTCCTGAAGCCAGTAGACTTTCCTTGGGGTCTGAGGAGAAGGAAAGAAAGGGCAGCCAACTTTAATCACCTTTTCAGAAGCCTGTTGTATACCCAGTCTCTAGTTGCCGGCAGTTAGACTGTGTGCGTCTCCTGGCCATCCAGGGAGAATGTAATGAACAACCCCTGGAACAAACATTTCATCTTTTTTTTTCTTCCATTTTCTTGGGAGAGTAATAAATAGAGTCAAGGGCTCTGGATTCTATTACTATGTAAGAGCTCTTTAAAAACACCTCGCCATCTGCTTAATACCAGGAATATGTTTCTAATGGTCCCTCTCAAGAAGACACTTTCAGTTCCGTACTGTGATCAGAGTCCAGTGAGGCTCCTGGAGTCATGTGATCAAAGGCCAGACCCCAACTCACTGTGTCGGATATGGGTGTCAGGAGTCTATGATGCAGAGGCCTGAAGATGGTTCTGAGGACGAAAGTAGAGTTCTGAGAGTCCTGTGTAGAAGCTTTCCTGGATCATCAAACCTGGGGCATATGAGCTCATAGTCCTCGCTCGGGTCTTTTCAGATACACACGTTGGCTCCTCCTCAGTCTGTGTCCAAGTGCGGTTGCAGCTGAAGGCCAGTTCACTACTGTCTGTCTTTCTGTCTCAGATGACAGACACTGAACTATTGTCACTGGGAGCCTCGCATCCCTGGTTCTTCCCAGCCACTGGTGACAGGTTGGCAAATGATGAGTTCCTAGCTTAAACCAGACTAAATTGCAGACAAAACAAGCCATCAGCTGGGTAAATACTGGATCTCTGTTTAGCCTGGGTAAGAAGCGGTTGATTAGCAGGAGTGTTTAGTGTTCATAATTGCCAGTAGGAGGCAAATAGTGGGCTCGGGTTGACTGGAGATTGTTTCATGATATCCAATTAACACCCACTTGATTGTTCTTAATTACTTCTGCCTGTTGACAGAGGAGTAAAGATGCCATACTTCAAATGTACAATAGCGTCTGAGTCATCAGTGCGCCTGTCTCTGTAATGTCATATTTTGTTCCTCTTAGGATGGCATGGCTAACTCGCTCTGCGCAGAGAGATGGAAAATGAAATGTCCATTTGTTCAAGATCATGGTAAATAATAAGGGGAGTTAGGATGCAAATAATATCAAGACACAGGTCATTTCTATAGCATCCTGCCTCAGAAATGTTTCTTTTGAAAATGTCTCACTGAAACTGGCCTGGTAGAGAAAGAGGGCTTATAATCCCAGCTACTTGGGAGGCTGAGGCAGGAGGATTGCAAGTTCAAGACTTGCCTAGACCACACAGTTAGTTTAGAGCCAGCCTGGGTCAGGCCTGTCCCCAGCCTTGGGAGCCAGCCCATTCTGACACATGGTAATATTTTGTGACATGTTCAACTCCATGGCTCAATCACAAAGCCGTAGGAGTCAGCTGAGGTGAGCTGAGCGGCCATAGTGGACAAAGCTGTAGGAGTCAGCTGAGGTGAGTTGAGCGGCCATAGTGGACAAAGCTGTAGGAGTCAGCTGAGGTGAGTTGAGAGACCATAGTGGACAAAACTTCAAGACTTGGACCTGAAAGGAGATTGAGTGACGTTGCCCAGGGATGTTTCAACTGTTTGTGGCTCAAAGGGCTAACGAGAGAAGGAATGACATGCTGTTTTACTTCAGTAGAAAACTGGGGTCATTATTCTAGCTCCAAATCAGCCTTCATGAGTTCCGGGACGCAATGACAACAGACTCCGATCGCCCCATGGCAAGGAGACTCAAGCTCTGACTTTCAAGATGGAAGGTCATGTCAAAAGAAGAGGTCCTCAAGGAGATGGCCTTAATGAGGAGTCACTGGGATCTATTTCTACAATGAGAGAAGAGACATTAGGCTATCTGTCAAAGTCAAAAATTCATAAGTGTATTTAAAGATTTAAGCCTGAAATGGAATTTTAGGCAGTCATCTCAAGCCTTTTGCTATATATATGTGGTGGGTGATATTTAAGAGGCACACAAAACATTAAAAATTACCTTGAGAATAGCATGCCCTCCTTTAAATAATGAAGAGGTAACCTGGGGAATGGGGTGGTGGGTGGTGTTGGAGTGCAATCCTTTCCCCTCTGACAGTGATGAGCAGGGCGGGGCTTGTTAATCATGCTGGAGATGGGAGGGTCCTGTGGCAGCACACAGGGGGGTCATGTGGGAGTCATGAAGAGAGGAGGAGCTGGGGAGGGAGAAGGAGGGAAGTAGAGGGGAGAGGAGAGGGGCAGGGGAAAGAGGAAGGGAGGAAGAGGAAGGGGGAGACAGTGAGGATAAAGGAACTCTTCCCTTTGCTCCACAGATTCTGCCCGAAGGTGGAGGTGGAAGGCTGGGTGAGGGCTACCGGTTGGGCTTAGAGTTTGAATAGTGTAGAATAGAACTTAGCCCTACTTTGAAACCACCAGGCAGCCACTAAGACGTTCCTAACCTTCCCCATGTGAATACTTAAAAATGGATTTGGTGTTGGGAAGATGCTTAGTGAGGGAGCTAAGCAAGCAGGTGAGGGGGGACCTGAGTTTAGTCCCCGGCAATTGTGTAGGAAGCTGGGCTGGCAGTGTGCACATATAATTCCGCAACTGGGGAGGCAGAGGCAAGAGGATCTCTGGGACTTTCAGGCCAGCCAGACTAGGTGAATCAGTGAGTTCTGATTTAGTCTCGCTCTGAAGTTAAGGTGGAGAGAGAGAGGAAGCTGTTCAGTGTCCACCTCCAGTCTTTGCACACAAGGCACACACTTACACACACAGGCACACACTTACACACACAGGCACACACTTGCAGACACACACGCACCCTAGGATTTGACTTGGTTCTTACAGATGTGTATCTGTTAAGTTCTTACTACTGAAAACATGGTCCCAAAGCCTGCACCATTCATCTATCCTTGGAGCTTCTTAGAGATGCAGAGTCCTGGGCTCTAACCCATTCCTCTTTACTCTGAGTCAGTGTTTCCACAGGATCCCCAGGTGATTGGCAGGCCCACTAGAGCCTGTGAATCACTGCGATTTCACTGCTCAATTGTGGCACCATGCACTTGCCATTCAGACTATGCATTGGGTGGGTCCATCCCTCCAAGTCTCTAGCTTGGGTGCATTAATACCCCCCACCCTGCTTTTTCATATGATCTTAGGAGCTAGGACAAGAAAAAGCACCTTAATGATGAAGCCATGCTCTGGTGCTTGGCAAGTAAGCTATTACCATCACCCAGAGAACTTTAAACAAAGGGGCTTAGGCTCCGCCCATGCCCTTCTGAATTGATTAGCTGAGGATGGGGACAGGGCAGATCTGATCATTTGTACTTTGCTCAGCTCTTGATTCTGGTGGAGAGGAGGCAGGGTGTGCTCTTGTTGTTTTGGTTTGAATGTTTAACTTTCCTCTTTGTTTCAAGACCTTGAGAAGGGCTCCCGTGGGGGGTGATGGCGTCATGCAGAGTAAAAGGTCCTTTGCTTCTCTGCGCTTAGATGTCTTTGTTCTAGTTCTCTAGCTGCCTCTGCTGGGAGTGTGTCGCTTGTCTTGTCTTCTTCAAGTCCTACATGTGTCTGCTTGTGAACTTGGGTAGCCTCACCAACGTGAGCCGTGGAGGACAAGCGTTTCCCTTTATAGCCCCATCTGCTATGGCAGCATCTCGGCCTAACTTGGAGGCTGGTGAAGCAGGTGTAGGAATCTGAGGGTCAGGAGGCTGGAGGCTGAGCTGTGAGTGCCGTGTCTGCTCTAATTACACGCATTGAAAAGTAGTTAGGGAGGTGATGTATTAGGAGACTGGTCTCTAGAAGGCAATTAGATCACAGGAGTGGGGCCCTGGGGGACTGGACCGATGCCCTCCCAAGGCCTCACAGAGCTGCCTGCTCCTCTGCACCAGGTCAAATTATAACAAGAAGGCACTATCTGTGAACCAGAAAGCAGGTCCCCACCACACTAAATCTGCTGCCGCCTTATCTTTGACTTTCCAGACTTCAGGCTGTGAGAGATAAGCGGTGAGTGTAAGCCTCCTGTCTGTGGTATTTTGTTTTACCAACCAGAATGGACAGAGGCTTTGAGTTTGAAGTTACCACTTTCTCTTTGGTCTGACTTGTCTGAGCTTCCTAGATCATCATGTTGAAGCAAGTTGTATTTAAAAAATCGAGGTAATTATATGTGAAAGTGCTTTACATAGTATAAAATGCTACATCAATGTGCAGTTGTGCTTGCTTGGTTTTGAGTGGTGGAATCAGACAGGGCAAGACATTGGCTTTCTTGCTGACAGTGCTGCTCCCATCTGGAAACACAGACTCTTAGCAAAAGAGCAGTTAGTGTTTGCCCAGTGCTTGGTCCATAACGTGCTAAATGAACAAGCGTTTCCCAGGATTCTGTGATCGGTCCTAGGTTCGGGAAATAGCAAGGGATGAACCAGGAAGAAAAACAAGATGGAAGTTCAACTCGCCCTCCTGGAGCTTATGTTCTCCTGGGTGGTAGTGTGTGTGGGGGGGTGATTGAGAAAACATAAACCTAAACGCCCGTGTCTGGAAGGAAGAGTGTGTGCTGAGGGGGAAGGTGGATGACAGAGTGACCTGGGTGTCTGTGGAGGCAACAGACAGGCAAAGCCTCGGGGTAGAAGCTGCTAGTTGACTCTCTAGCATGGCAGGGAGGTCATTGTACTGAGATCAGTGAGGTGCTTTTTCAAAGGCTGGGTCATACAAGGCCTTCTAGAATGTGGCCAGGACATTGAGTTTTATTTTGGAGCAGAAAGAGAGCATTTGGGGGTTCTTCAACACGATTCACCTTAGCTTTCAACTCAACTTGATCACTTTGCTGTGACATATGTGTTGTGAGGAGAACTCAGTCAGAAAACTAAGTAGCAGTTGAGGGACTTGTCAGGAAGCCATCCTGAAAGCTCAGGCAAGGGACAATGCTGGTGTGGATGAAGGTGACAGCCACATGCGTGTCGAGACAGGGCCAGACTCTGGGTGCTTTCAAGGAAGGATCAAAAGGATTTGCTAATTAAAAAGTTGCTTGGTAGAAGTAGGCGGGGTGTGGCTTATGTCTGTAATCTCAACGCCTGAGAGGCTGAGCTAGGAGGATTGCCATGAGTTCAGACCAACCTGAACTCTAGAGACCCTGTTTCATAAAATGAAAAACAGAGGTGGGGGGGGAGCATATTTGAGATAGAAAGGCCAGGAAGAATGGAGGCCCTGTTTGTTAACACGGAGAACCTGGAAAAGGGAGCTGTTACAAATAGTGATTTCCAAATGTCTGAAGTGTGAGGCACCAGTCAGTCATCCATGTTTGGGTATATTGGGTGACTGACTTTGAAGGGTCTCTATGGGAGAGGTTGGACTGAGAGAGAAATTTCGCAATTTCCATGCATGTGTAGGTGGCATTTAAAGTCATGGGGCTGGACTAGTTGACTTTATTTTGCACGAGATATATATAGGGACGTAGTGTGGCAGCGGTGATCCATAGCCTCTGGAGATCACAGTGTATTGTGGGAACTTAATCAGCTCTAATGTTCTCTGAGCCCATAGAGTGGACATGCTCATTATCTTGTCTGTCTGCTCCAATTATGAATGTATTTAATGCCTACCAAGCCAGAGAAGGCAAGGGAGTAACCCTCTGGCTTCAGCCTATGCCTCCAGTGCATGCCAGGGGCACCCTTATTCCTTGTTGGGTTGGATGCCCTGATCACTTTGAACCAGTTCAGTCCAGAGAGGTCCCGGTGGCAGAGCCTGCTGCCCTAGACCAGCTCCGTAAGCCTTCAGCAAAGCGAGATGGATGAGTTCGTCCAGCCCATTGCTTCCAGGTGTTCTTTAGGGGAGTGCTTAGGAAGCTTTACTCAATTTAACTTCAGACATAAGGGATGCCATTCTACGTGTGGAGCAGTGGCTTAGAACGTGACTCAATGTCCTTTTTACTAAGTAATTATCCCGATTTCCTTACTAAATGTTATTTTATGTATTATGTTTAATAGCCTCTTTCTTTCAGCTATGGTAGGATGGTAATAGCAGCAGATAATGGGCCACATACTCATCTGATATTTCTGCCTCTGGCATCTGTAGGGAAAAAAAATCTTCTAGTCAGAACCTGATTCATTTCTCAGAGCTCCTGAAGGGGTTTGGGTTGCTTTGCTTTTCAGGGGCCTAAGGAAGGATAGATGAACCCCTAGTCTTTTAAACATCAATGGCGGGAGTAGAATTGGAAACTGAGGCCTATGATGTAAAGGGAAACCTCAAATGTTGCACAGTGTTGGGATGGCTTGAGTATGCCTAGGAATCTCCAGGATGATCACCAAGGAAATGCACATGAGCCTCAGAAAGGATGATGAATTATGTCCTGAAGATGGGGTTGGTACAGAACATGGAAACTGGAGAGCGCAGGAAATTGTTGGCATGGTAGACTTATATGTATTCTGCTAAGAATCATAATTGTCTGAGAAGTAGGTATTATGAAGTTTGTATATGTTGTTCTGGGTCACTGGGTGTGGTTGGGAGGAATGGTTTATGGATTCTTCTCAACCGGGGGATCTATGTCTCTACTTTTGTTTTCTGTATGTTGAAGACAGTACATACCTAACTCTCACCAGGATATTATGAAGATAAAGGGCTTGCTGCTCAAACATGGGAGCTGAGTCTGGACTCCCAGCACTGCCCCAGAATGCTGGGTGTGGTGGTGCAAGCCTGTAGTGCAGCAGAAGCACAGAAGGTTCCCTGGGGCTTGCTATCAAGCTTGTCTAGTTGTATCATGAGCACCACGTTTAGTGGGAGACCCATTTAAAAAAAAGGGAATGCTCTGGCTTCTACAAGCATGCAAGTACACACACACTCACACACATGCACACACACACACACACACACACACACACACACACACAGAGAGAGATGTAAAGTGCCAGACCAAACAGAGTCCCATCAATATCAGCTGTTACTGCTATCATGATTTTCATTATCGCAAACAATTTGTGAGCATTGGAGTGGAATAATAAGTTTGCTACTTTAAAGCAAGTACTTTGGGCATTTGTAGGTCCAGTGCAGACTTAGGAACTATTTGGATTCTTGCTGTGTGATTTGATATAACTTACTTAACCAAGCACTTGTCTGAAACTAAGGGAAACCAAGTTGCCTACCTTGTGTGCCCATGATGAGGATTATGTAAATTAATCTGCATAATCCACTTAGAAAAACGCTTGCATGTGAGATTGTTTATTAGTGGTTTCATAATTGTTTTTATTTATTTATTTTTCCATTTTATGGTGTTTTCCTGGTGTTTATCGCCTTCTGCATTCTGGGTGTGTGACAGGAGCTTATGTGTCCCCAGTATCTCCTTAGCTGAAGCCTGTTTATGTGCCTCCTGCCTCATCAATAGTGTCTGCTGCCCTCTAAGACTCACAGGTGAAGTTTTCAGAAAGCTGGGCTGGCATCATTATGTGCTGGTTCCTGGGATGCAGCATCCTCCTGTTGCCCACCTCACTCTACAGTCATTCAGACCCACACTGGGGCATGAACTCTGCTCCTGTGGGGCTAAGAGATAACAGTGCTGATTCTGAGAGCATGCGTTCCTGTGCATGTGTGTCCACTTGTGTGTGTGTGTGTGAGAGAGAGAGAGAGAGAGAGACAGACAGAGACAGACAGAGAGAGAGACAGAGAGAGAAATTTGTAGCCTATAGGTAAAACTCAAGGAGCTTTGCTTTATTTAATTTTGGGAGGAGGGGTTGTAAAGTTGAATACAAGGCACTTAGCCCAAAACCTTAAAAAATTGTTACTAGGCAAAGTAATTTTGTGACAGGCTTCTGTTTAGGGCAGATTTACACTGGGTAGAAATCTCTGAAGTTAAGGTCTTACAGTAGGAAAGCTGAAATGTATTCAACATTAGCAGACACGCAGGTCTGCTCTGAACCAGTGGCTGTTCTCCTGCCATGTCTAAGAATAATATCTAGGGATGGATTAGGGGTGGTGGGAAGTTTCAGTGTGCCGTGCTGGGAACGGGGAATGGCTCTCCGGCTCTCTGGAGGGGCCGAATTGTCTATCAACATTTCTTTGCCTAGAAGCAAAGGTTAAGTTGAAGAGTTTGATTTAATGACAGAGTTAATTAGGCCTTTAACATTCCAGGGGTCCTGCCTTTCATTTTCTAATCAGGACCAGAGCCCAGGGTCAGTGACCTTGCAGAAGTTGGGGGTATCATGCCAACACTTGTTCCTGGGATGCTTGAGGAGGGTGAGGCTAGGAGATTTGGGGTTCTTAGCAATTTCTGAGTTGACCGAGGTCCTGGAGATTGCCTCATGGGCCGAATGCACTTCTTCCCCATGTTTACCAAACCAGGAGGTCTTTGAACTATGTTGGAAACTTAAGCAACTTCACAGATATCTAACGGGTCCTTTTATTTCAAGGCTGGAGAAGCCATGATCCATGTGATGAAGGCATTTGCCAGTGGTTAGATAGGTTACTTGGGGCAGAATAGTAAATTTTCTAAGGCCAGACCATCGATATCTAACAAAACGGTCTATCCTCGAGTATTGATACTCAAGGAAAGGCAGGATGTCTCCTTGGCTTTCTTGGGTGTTTATGTGCGAGCTTTGTCCTAGTGCCCTTGTGAGGCAAATGTAAGGCACTTAACTCAGCCCTTGTGTAGCCAATAGCAGTCCTTGTTGCAAGCAAAGACATTGCCTATGGTGGGCTGAGCCTGTGGTGTAGTGTGGAGCTCTGGCCTGGTGAGAGGAAGGGCGTGAATTCAATCCTGACTACCACATTAAACAACTTAAAAAGAACCCCCTCACACACAGGAGAGAGAAGGGGGGAGTTACCCTTGTTCTCAGAAAGCAGCAAACAAACAAGAGATTCTCATACTGACTTGATGGGAGGGGAAATAAGAGGGAAGGGGGGAGGGGAGAGCAGGGGAGGAGAAGGGAAGGAAGGGGGAAGGGAAGCTGTCAGAGTAACCCAGATATCTCAGAAGCAAGACTACAGGATAGCTTCCCAGAGGCAGGAACTTTAGCTCTGTTTCAGATTCATAAACATCAGCTTTCGGCCTTTATCTCCCTTGTTCCTCATGCCAAGTCAGGTGGGAAACTTTAGCGAATTGGAAGGAAGATCTTGCCCATGCTTTGAGTGGCAAGGAGAGGAGCCATTTGGGTGGTGGCTTCTCTTGGGCCTTGGGGATGGATTCTCCACTGGAAGACCACATGCCATGAGAACATGCCTCCAACCATGTGTAGGCTTTATGGATGACTGTGACATCTAGCTATACTCCACGGGGAAATTTTCTCTAACTTAAAGAATTATTCATAGATACCACGGGGTACAGTTTGCTTCTAGACTTGGTTTGTTGCCATTTTTATCTTTCATAGAGGTCTTTCGGTCTAGGCTTTAACTTTGAAAAGCCTGCATTATGGTGAGCTTTTTTTCCCTAAATACTTTTGGAAACGTTGACATTTCAGAAATGTTAAAGTCACCCATCCATGTGAAATTTTAGCACGGGTATTGTGTTTCTGAGCATGTACTAGAGGGCTGGCTCTACACTGGGCATTAGTTACACGGGGGTAAACACTGTGCTGTGTACTGTGCCCTCCTACAGCTTGGCCTTTCGTGGAGGAGAAACAGGGGAGGGCGCTCACTTCTCTCGCAGTGAAATACTCCACCACAGAGAGGGTAGGGGCGTTCTGATCTGTAGATGGCAATCGGTATTTCTAGACTTTCTGCCCTCAAAACATTGCTTGCTTTTTTTAGAAGAGGTGCTTCTACCAAACTGGGTTCAGAATCTTTAGCAAATGTGTCTTAATCAGTCATGGTGCCAGGAGGCCAGTCAGCCAGAGGAAAAGATGGATGTTGGCATGATCCATGCCTATGAAATATTTTACATTCTAAACAGAGTTCTGTCCAGCATTGTGTGTAAAGATGATAACCATTCAGGGCTGAAGACATGACTCAGTAAGCTGCTTAGGACACATCAAGACTTGAATTTAGTCACCAAAACTCAATGGACACACACTACTACCATACCACCACCACCACCACCACCACCACCACCACCACCACCACCACCACCACCACCACCAAAGCCCTAGACATGGTAGTACATGCTTATGATCCCAGTACTGGGAAGGTAGAGAAAGGTAAATTTCTGGGGTCATGGGTTTGAATCCAAGGCTAGTGAGAGAGCCTGTCTGAAAAAACTAGATGGGTAGCCCCCGCATAATGATACTTTGACCTCTGACCACCATGTGCATGTACATGCATGTATATCCATATGTATAAACATGTGCACACATGCCAAAAGACAATGCCTCAGATTCTTCCAATTTACTAGCATTGGGAAGGTTTGTCCGGAGACCATCCTAATAATAGAGGTGCCGTGAAAACTCATCTGCTTTGCTTACTTGTGCAGCTGATCCCCCAGACAGCTACTGAGTGGTTGCTGTTTATCAGCTCTTGTCCCAGGATTTCGGGTCCAGCAGCTAAGGGCATCCATTCCGCTAGAGAGGCCATGTACTCTCGCAGACCTTTCTAGAAATGCCAGTGACTGCACCACTGAGGCCTTAGGGTGGACTAGGAGAGAGTCGGTGTTTGGATAGCCAGTCTAAGCCCCAGCTGGCAGTTTCTCCAAAACACTGGCTCTGTGGGGATGAGGACAGGGCCCAGAAAAAAAATAGTCCTGGCCTTCGTCTTCCTCTCCAGTTGACTCCGCTCCAATGAAGGAATGTTCTTTGGGGAGCAGTATGCAAATCTGCATCAGGCCCAAAAGAAAAATACTTCTTGACAGACCCTCTGTCTTCATTTGCATGCATGTTTGTAGATGATGTTGTTTACATTGGTGAGACAGAACAGTAGTTTTCTAGCTTTGATGTGTGTGAGCCTGCGAGATTAGAGCCCTAGCTCTTCCTTTGAGAAAACAAATACTTTTGTGTTGATTTCAATGAGATATAAATCATAGCCAGGAAGTTTACAGTTGAGTAAGAATGATATAATTACTGATTGTATACCAAAAGGGGACATATTTATGAAACAACTTGGAAACGCTTGTAATTCCTTCGTGTATTTTGAATAACTAATTGCTATGTCATTGTGGCGCGTTTGCACCATGAGAGAGTTAAGTCTGTCAAATATTTCCCTTCAAAACCCTTGTTTTAAGGGATTTCTAACTGGTCGTAAAACTGTGCTCCAAGTTCGGGCTGACTTGGTGGCAGTCTGTACCGGGAACACTTGATTTGAATGGTGCCAGTCAGAATTAAATTACAGGCTGGGAAAAAGGAAACAAATTTTTTAAAAAAGGAGGTGTTTATGGTTCCCAGCTCCCCTAAGTACCTCTTGAGGATCAAAATAGCCTCTTTAAAATAAATGCAGGCCATTAGTCCACAACTGAGGAAGCCCCTTTGAGGCTGAGCTAGAAGGGGAGGCAAGGGCCTGAGCAAGCAGTGGCTGCTGTGTTTTTCAGTCTTGCATGAACAGGTTGCCTACCCCATACCCCATGCTATGCCACCAACCCCAGTGGTTCATATAGAGAGAGGATTGGGTAGACTTCCAATGCTCATTTCTGTTAGGCCAAGAGGACTACACACCTGCTCCAGTCTGATCCTGAATCATGTGTGTGTGTGTGCGTGTGTGCATGTGTGTGTGCGCATGCACACACGCTCACACACACACACATCCATTCGTTTATGTGCGTCTGCTGTGTGCATATGTACATGTGAAGGCAAGAGGAGAACCTTGTGTGTTGCCTCTGGCCTTCCACTTTTTAAAAGACAGAATGTCATGTCACTTGTTATGTCAGGCCAGTTGGCCCATGACCTTTCTGGATTCTTCTGTCTCTGCCTTCTATCTCTGCATCACAGAAGTGCTGGGATTGCATGCCTGTGTCACCATGGCTTCCTATGACTTCAGGAGATCAGAATTAAATCTTAGTGTTTTCCCCGTAGGCGCTCTATTCTCTGATCATCTCCCCAACCCCTTATTCTGATTCTTATAGGGAGTTTGGGTTTTGTGGACTATGCCTCCCTGGAGGGAAAGCGAGATAGAACAGCTCTGAGCCTCAGACCCCAAGGGTTTCCCTTGAGCCTTACTGGTCCTGGGGTAGCTTCTCTCTGCAATATGGGCCATCAGTGGACCTGAGGTAGATTGGTAGTCTGGCTCCTTTCTCTCTTTAGACATCACTTGTGCTTCAATGGTACTTTTTTTTTTAATGAAAACTAATTGCATTGGTGTCTCCAAAAGGCATCTCTTTAAACAATAAATTCTGCCTGTGAAAACAAATTCATGCCTGACTTATTTCATCTGTTTCTGCCACCCTGATCTACCGGAGGATGAAGCCGTTCTGGAGAAGACATGTGTGCATCTCTGTCATATCTTTCATCATCACAACAGCTTTTCCAAATAATACAACGTGTGACAAATGTGAGCCTTAATTACAGCTAACAAAGGAATGCCGTGTGAGTGCTCATCGGGGGAACGTGAAAAAAATCAACAAGATTGCATCTTGCACCAAGCTTCAAGTCAAAGTGCAAAAGTCAGAAATCAAATACTATCAGTTATCAAATTATGTTAATGAATCTGATGGAAGACTCTGGTAATTTGTAGGAGAGTGTGGTGCTGGAATAGTGGCTAATAGAACAAGAAGAATTGATTGCTTTGAATGAATTAGAACTGACTGCAGAATTTTTCTTTTTATTTATTTATTAAATTTCAACCGTCCACTTTAGAAGCCAGGTTTGTGTGTGCAATCCATTTCCTCCCCCCATCCCAACACCATCAACTAGATGTTTTCCAACACCACAGACATCCCTCACTAGCCTCAGGGTTTTGAAATAAGCTGATAGCTAATACACTCAAGTAGAGGGTGGAAGCAGAGGTCCAAACTCAGGCCCACCCTTGATGGGTGGAACTCTGGCCTAGAGTCCAAATGAGCCCACTTGCCTACAGTTTCACTTCCTTTGTCTTTATGGCCCCAACTCTATTTTCCATTTTCATAGGTCTCCACACACATACATATGGACCCCCAGCTTTCTCAGTTACCCCACTTACAACCACCATCCAGCTGGCCTTCAGGTATGTGCTCTTGATTATTGAGAAGTAGAGTCAAGAAAGAAATCTCTGAGGACCCTGAAGTTCAGAGCATTTGGGGAAGGGGTGTAAGAGCTATTTACTCTTATTGGAGTTGACTAGCTTGGGGATAGATTTCAGGTTGGAAGTGTTACGGGATTCTGAACTCATTAATCCCTAGCCATGGAGCAGCATTAAGGGCTTCTGAAACATTTGGGGCCTAGTGTAGAGGCTCAGGTTACCTGGATCTCGGGCTGTGCACATTCTTTGCTTTCGAGTTTAAGCATGCTTATGTAGAACACTCTTTGACCAAAGTCTATGTCCATGTCCGTTCATTCCAATTTTCTGTTCAGTACTTGTTCAGACTTGGCACTTACTGTGCTCTAGGGACATGAAGAAGAGAGAAGCCAAGGCCTCTGCCTTCAAGGATCTCACAAGCTTTCCGGTCTGCGTTTTAGTGATGAATGCCACACAGAGATCTGTCTGAAGTTCTCAGCCTTCCCAGACCGTCTTACATCCTGTTTGTTGTGTTTTCCTTCTAGTCTATCATGGAATTGTCCTAGAAGCTGTAGGGGAGAAAGGGGGGGGATGCAAACCAGAGCTTAGATGTCAAACTTCCTCATCTCTCCTCATAGCTATTGAGAACTCCTGCGGGTCCCTTCCATTTTCCCACTAGCTAGCTAGAGAAATGCTCTTTCTAAACACATATCTGAAGCAGAGTAAATGGGGAATCATGCAGAGGACATGATTAGGGAAAAGGCCTGGCCCAAGAGGGTCTGATCTATGTGATAACTTCAAGGAGACCCCTGCCCACCCTGGGGCCTACTTGTGGGGTTCTTCCTTCAAAAGGAATTGTGTTAAAATCAGTACATCTTGGGCTGGGGTTGGCCCATTTGGCCTTCCTAGCATGTCCAAAGTTCCATGTTTGACACCCAGCACGGTATAAATTAATTGTGGTACATACTTATAATCCCAGAACTTGGGAGGTGGAGACAAGAAGGCCAGAACTTGAAGGTCATCGTTAAGTATGTAGTTAGTTCAAGGTCAGCCTGGGCTAATGAGACTGTCTCCAAAAAGAAAATACTGCATGTTGATCCCATGTTAAAATTCTTCTCTTTTCAAGTCATTGAGGTCTTTTCCTGAAATTTCCATTATGAAGGGAAGGTTTTGTTCCTTATGTAACAGTCTTTGACAGGGCCTGGCTCTTAGCAAACAAATCCTCCCACTTGGAAAACTGAGTACGGGTCGGCCTTGCAGCCCAGGCTCCCGGGTGTTGAAAGACCAATCAGGCTGTGTTGAATTTCCCTCGCTGGCTAAATTAGTACATTAGGACAAAAGCGATTTCCACATTTGCATAGTTGATTTCATTACTATAGCCATTATTGATGCCCAGCTCCCCTGAAAGAAAGGAGCCATAAAAGCAAATAAAATCACTTTGCGATTCTATTATTGGATAAATTACCACATTACTGTCTGCGTTTTAGGGCTAAAGCCATTCTCCACATTTGCATAGTTTATTTCATTATCATTATTAATAACAACAACAATAATAATGATGATGACTAGGATCCTTGAATGAAAGGAACTAGAAAAATGTCAGAGCCTCAAGAAGTCTTTATGGACTCCCAGCCTTCTCTGTAAGTCCCTTTATTTGCTGCAGAAATACTGCTACATTAGTATGCCAGCCCAGAGCATTTAACAGAGCCCACATAAAAGGAGGTTAGAATGGGTGGGGCTCTGAGCCTGCCGGAAGGTAGCATTTAGTTGAGCGGTCCACCTTGCAGGTTGTGTCCCCATGGGCAAATGAGGCTTAGACTCACCCAGCCAAAGGACACAGTGAACAAGACAAAACAGCAGCCTACAAAATGGGAAAAGGTCTTTACCAACCCCACATCAGATAGAGGACTGATCTCCAAAATATACAAAGAGCTCAAGAAATTGGTCATTAAAAGAACAAATAATCTAATAAAAAAATGCCCTGTCTCGAAAAACCAAAAAAAAAAAAAAAATGGAGTACAGACCTGCTTCTGTATGACAGAGAGCAACAGAGGCCACCAAGAACCCGATCTGGGGGTTCTCAAGCCACCTTTTCTCTAGGTACCCGGAAGTATACTCCAGTGCTTTTTCTAGGTACCTGAAAGTATACACCAGTGCTTTTTCTAGGTACCTGGAAGTATACACGAGTGTGGCTTGCTGGAGGTGAGAGACAAGGGACTATATTAGTCTCTCTTTGGGGCTGAGAGAATTTTCTATAGCCTTCCTTAGGTGTCCTAGGCATCGTCTGCTGAGCTAAGTAGGGTGAGCATTTACGTTTGCTGTTACCAGTGTTGAGTGTCTACACATCGCTGATTTTGGATGACAATGCCTAGTGCGGTCCAGGCTGCACGCTCATTCTTACTCAGCAAGTCCCAGCAATGGCTCTCTCTCCTGGGCAGTGTAGCCGTGAAGTATGAAGTCTTTCTGTCCATTAATTCTGAGCTGCTCTGCTGCCACGCACGTCCACTGGTGGCCATCTGTGCTCTGGTGAAGAATTCTCCCCTGGTTTTGTTTTTATTATTTTATTTTATTTCTGCTGCACCAGGGGCTCCAAAAAAATGACTGTGTCAGTAAAGGATTTGACAGTATGTTACGACAGTCATCAATCCACCGAGCCCTGTAGCCATAAATAAGCTTCATACGCTGCCACACTAAAGAGGACAGTTTTTCTTCTCCAGGACATTGAAAATGTCACAGCTAGGGAATTGTTTGTCCCTGTCTCCACGGCAACGCCACCAGCACTTATCATTAACTTTCACACCAAGATTTTAATCAACGCTCTTTGCGGCCTGAGACCAAGTCAACATCAGCCCAAATTTTCAAAGCCGTTATTCTAATTATGACGAGAAGGCTATAGATTGATGAGCCAGGTTTTCTGCCAGGACTGGTGGCAGTTAATTCTCGTGACCTGCGTGGCTCAGGGAGTCTCTCTTAGAGATGGAGACTTGAAAGTTCGATTATTAGTGACAGCTTGTAACTGAGAGGAGCCTTATCTCTCCAGAGGGTGTTGATAACTTGAGACAGGGTTTAACTAGGAAGTAGGGAGAAGGTGGTGGAAGGAGGGGAGACAGGACGGGGGCAGGGGGAGGGAGGAAACTGTGCACACTGTCTGTAGCCTCTGAGCGTAATGAGAAATGCGGACAGGCGCGGTTTCACAAGTTGTAAATTCTGGTAGCCTTCAGTTGTAAATTCTAGCAGAGGCTGTCTCACTGGGCTATCTGATAATGTGTGAAAATATTTGTCCCTTTGCTTCATAGGCAGGAACAAGCACTATTTTCCAGGAAAAAAAATGCATTAAACTTCCTGCCTCTCCTGCCTTTCTCTGGTTTTCCATGGTAAAGGTTTGCAAGAAAGCAAGAAGGGAATTTGCAAGTGAGATGAAGCAGGTCTCAGTTTTCCAGAAGGATTCTATTTTTCTTTCTTCCCTAACTCTATCCCTCTCACAGCCTCTCTGGATTCTGTCAAATTCCTAGAGCCTATGAAAGGAAAGAGTGAGTCTAGCCCTATTGAGTCCCTCCTTTCCCAAGCCTTCCTTCCTTAACCCCGTGATGATGTCACCCGGCTTGCACACACAAATGAGAGGCAGCACTTTGCACTTGGGAAGTAGCTCCTTGTCTCTCTAGACCTGACATCCTGTGCTGTTAATCTGTCAGATGTGGTCAGGGATGGGAAGACTGGGCACTGGGCACATCATTGTGGTCCCCTAGCTGAAGCTTTCTTTAATCTTACATGCTCTTTAGTCTCTTCTGAAGGGAAGGTGCCAGAAGGCGATACAGTGAGGTTAGAAAAGCCTCATCCTGGGTGCTCCGAGGACTGGACTCTCAGCTCCTCCATTTTCTCATCTTTCAAACAGTGATAATAATATCTGTCTTGCTCCCTTCACTTACCAAATGAGAAAATAGGAATTATATTGCTTTTATATGCTATGACTGCTGCCTTACAGAAACAAGGCACTTGTGGGAGCATCTTTAGCTGTGTGACTTTCTTTTGCCTCAGAATAGTGATGGTGGTGCCCTTAGAGTTGATAGCTGCTTTCTTCAAGTGGTTTTTGCACATTTAAATCACAACTATCTTCATTCGCTTTATTTCACCCCTGTTCCCAGCATCTAGGCACAGAGAAGTGCAGTATCTTGCTTTGGGTCACACAGCCAATTAGAGCCCTATACCCAGCATGTGGCAAAGTAGATCACACTGCTCGCAGTATTAATAGGCTGGGATTAAGGACAAAGCACACCCAATTAGTTTCTGTTGCAGTTCTTTTACAATCCAGTCTTGTTTCCCGTGTATTTATATGTGTGTTTTAATGGTACTCCCTGCCTTTTATGCTGAGCTTGCTCGAGGTATGTTTATAATGGTGGCGTAATTATTATAATAAAATACAAATCCTTCCATGGAGCACGCTCATTACTGACTGGCCAGGTAAAACAAACAGGCCTGGCAGTAACTCTGGAGTGAGGCAGTTTGTTTCCAATGGGTGCCTCTTTGAAATGCAAGCTGCCTTGATTTTCTAGCCAGGGAGGCCCTGTGCTCCACATAACTGGAGCTGGGCCTGCAAGGCTGGGTTGGTCAGGAAGATGCCTGGGCCAGGTTATAGTCTTTTCCAGGAGAGAGTCGAGGAAACGGGGCAGCTGCGCCTCTAATTCTCTATAGCCAGAAGCCCTTTTCTTGCACTATCTAGTAGGCTCTTTAGCATCCCAGCTCCTAGATGCCAGACATCATAATGTATACAAAAGGAAGATTGTTGTTATGAACGAAGCCATAGGCAAGCTTGTGCTCGTGTGTGTGTGTGTGTGTGTGTGTGTGTGTTTAAATGCCTGTCTGTCCTTGTTAATTAGAAGTGCACATATTGGGAAATTAACTATGAAATACTAAAAATGATAAATTATTCCTTATTTGAAAGTATAAATTAAAGGTTTAGTGTATATAAAATTTGTCATGTTTAATTGCAAGTTCAATTAAAATTCAGGGTAATGATGATTTATACAAGTTTCTGTGTAATTTGATATTCATTAGCTTAGCCAGACACATGCTGATATTAGCTCGTTAATTATGTTTCCTTTTGTTGAAGGCAGCCTTGTGAAAGCAATCTGCTCAAAGTTTTCTAAACTCATTCTGCTAAATGAATATTTGGCAGCTGTTCATGTTATTGAGATGGTCACCGTGGCTTCATTTCACTCCTAGGCCGCATCAATCATACCTTCCCCGTGACAAACAAGAGATCCTCGTTACAAACCCATTTATGAAGGTTATGACTGACATTAAAGACTGATTGCCTGGTACTGACTGTGGGGTTACTTTGCAGCAAGGATGGAGCTGCCACTAATAGCCACACCTCCTACCCGGTCAGAGGTTTAAAATGCCCTGCAATGTAAGGCAATGTTGCCACAGTGACCCGAGTCCCCTTTCCAATGCCATTGCTTGGACTTGGCAAGGAGAAATTGGCTCTCAGAATTCCCTCAGGGAGCAGGGACCCAGTGTCACCTTCATTCTCCTGAAGCATGCCGAACAGGTTCAAAAGCATGAGCCCTGAAGAACATGGAGGATAATAGCTTTCTCACTTACCTGCTGCTCTGAGGCTGACTCCTGAGGAGGGGGAAAGGAAGACAGTTTAACTCATGAGGATTTTTCTAGAAGCATGGCACCCAATGGGGCCACGGGTCGGATAAATCACCAACTAGAAGAATAATTATCCTGTAGTCTGTGGTCATCCTGTGTTTGGAGAGGGCTGTGAAGATTTTGCCAGGTTTTCCATGGCTGTTACTGAATGACACACTTGGCTTGGAAAACTGTGGAATGGAAGGAATTGTCCTTCCCTCATGTAGAGAAAGAGAGGTTGTTGTGCAAGGAAGGCTTTGACCATTGTCATCGGGGTGCATATTGGCAGTGGTCAACCTCGGGCCTCTGGGCTGCCGTCCAGGGTGCAGAAATAGTTACAGTAAGATTTTTTCCTAGTATAGCATTTATTTTGGTGTTGCCTTTCCCTCCACCGAGTGCCATGTCATAGGACGATCCAGGCATTTGGTAAATACTGTGTTGACCTCAGGCTAACCTGCAGTTCAGCTTTCGTTCGTTTATTTATCAGTAATTTGGGACTTGGCTTATAATAAGAAGATGCAATGAAGATCTTATAGGGAAATTTCAATTTTTGTATCTCTGTAGTTCTGTTTACATATTTTTTTTTGTATTTTCAGGGGGTGGGAGTGGTCCCTTAAGTCAGCTATGCTTTTCCTTCTTAATGCTGTCATCTTTTCAGGCTGGTGTTTCACTTGAGGTCGCTGTGGAAGAGGTGGCTGGCTAGCTGTTCACCAAGGTCGTCCTCCTCTTCCTGAGTGGAAAGCTATTGTTCGGAAGCCACCTTCTTGCCACACTCTTTCCATGTCCATATGCATAGTCTGGAGGCTCCCTGTGCACTATACTTGCGGGAAGTTCTGACTTTTTCTTTTTCTTTGTAGCTTTGGAGCCTGTCCTGGAACTAGCTCTTGTAGACCAGGCTGGTCTCGAACTCACAGAGATCTGCCTGCCTCTGCCTCCCCAGTACTTGGATTAAAGGTGTGCGCCACCACCACCCAGCAAGTTCTGACTCTTAATTAAAGAAGCCAAAGGGTGCAGGACGTGCATTAGCATGTGGGGACTAGTAACCAAGGGGCACGATTAAGACTGTCGCAGGTCATTTGAAATTTCCTTTTGACTTCACACCCTAATCAAATTCTTTGGATATTTTTTTCTGACAGGAAGAACAACAACTTTTCCTCGTCAGTATATAGAGAAATATGCCAAACCCAAGCATGCCTCAGGATTCTTTTTAATAGTCCTTCATTCGGGCCCTGTCCTTTATAGACCTCAACAGTGTAACTTAAAACTTTCTAATTTTTAATTTCACCACCTTCTGTCTTTTTAACGCATTTTGTCAGCATGGAAAGCCCTCTGGTGGTCAAAAGAATTCCTGTGTGGCTCTTTTAGATGGGTGGAATAAAATCAACTTGGTTCAAATCCTTCGTCTCCTTTGCTAGTTTCTTTTTCTAGCTAAAGCTATAAAAAGCCCATTTTCATCAGGGCAGGGATCATGAGGTATTTTACTCTAACAGTGTCTTGGGGAAAAATAGTATTAGTGCAATTCCCTCATGCACATGCAAACACATGCGAAGATACTAGCACTAAATGCTATGTCACTCATGAATAAACTGGGATGTGGCATGAAGGGGAATGGACTTATAGGTTATCTCTCATTTTCTCAAGTGGAAAATGGGGGCCCAGAGAGAAATGATTTGTTCAAGATGTTGTAAGCAGGGAACGGAGCCTTGAGGAGAAGCCAAGTCCCCTGCACTCTTTAGCCATGTGGTTTGAAGCCTATCACGGCTGAGTCATGCTCATAAATCCTTGGTGTCCCCATCAGGTCCAAGAATACCAGGTCTCAATAAATTCAGGCATGGGATTCTTCTCCCTGGGCAAAATTGAGTTCACGCACCTCCAGGTTGCTTGGTCCCTTGCTTTGAGCAAGATAGCATTCAGGCTTTCCCTGTTGTAGCTCAGGCAAGAGACTGGGTTGGCTGTGGGACTGAGGTGGCATGGACAGTTGCCCTGGGCCTTCCTCTTCATCTAGAAACCCTTTTTGGAAAAGGTGCACTGGACAATACAACTCATCATAAAGATGGATGAGTGATGGGTGACCTATGCCTGGTGTCCTAGGAAGGCAGATATCTCAGTGATGCAGAGCATCTGGTCTGCCCTGAAATTTGGCTGGAGAATCTGGCTTGTCTTTCCCCTGCCTGGTGCCGTTGCTCAGGCTTACATAATTTGTCTTTGTTTGAGTCCTTGGCTATGACTGGGCCTCTAGGCACTTTCTCAGTGCACTCTTTCCACGATAGGATGACAAGGAAGTTTGGGAGATATGATGAGGTAAGTGCAGACCCCTGGTAAAGTCTCATCTCATTTCCTGGATACAATAGCACTATCTGAGAGGTGCGGGCACCAGTGGCTGAAGGAAAGCTAAGAAGTTCAGGAGTGGCCTAGAGTCTTCTAGCACTCCCGTGCTGTTCCTGTGGTCATTGGTACATTCCAGAGAGACAACTGGCTCTCTTTACTGAATTCCTTGCTAAGCTTCACAAGACCTGGGCCTGGCCTGGAGTGAATTAGCATGTACAAACTAGATGTAACAGCAAATGGAATGGGACTTCAATTCATGGGACTTGATCTCAGTCAGAGGTGGGGGGTTAGGTTAAGTCGCTCAGCCTTCTTCAGTTGCCATGTATGATTTGACTTCTTATCTTGAGGCAATCTGCTGTGCCAGCTGGGAACTAAAAGGCATACCCCACCTTCAAAGAACGTAGAACTGGTTTCCTTTGGATACTCGCTGAGTGTCTATGACAGCCCAGAATCCTGCTGGGTGCTGGAGGCTGAGTGAGATCAGGCAGGCTGCAGCGGAGGCCACGTGTGTCCCCCCGCAGTATTACCATTTCCAATGCATGGCCCTAAAGCTCCTGTGCCTGCAACAGGGCAAGCTAGAAATGTCATTCAAGAGAACCCTCGTCTGTGCCAGCGAGTGCGGTAGTCGGTGGGTCACCACCCTGTTTTCTGTTATGGGCTTGCCCAGAGTCTATCTGTCCTGTCTCCTGTGGTTCCAGGAGTTGCAGGCAGCTCCAGCCGCCCACAGTGCTATGAAGCTTCATGTTAGCTATGTGTCCTTTCTCCCTCCTCCTCCAATGCCCCTTCTCTAGAACTAGATTATCATCCACAATAAAGTGCATCTGATAGTCCCCAAATTCTCTTGACCGAAGGCTGCTCCTGATGGATGCTGAGGAGTTCTGGGGTGATGGAGCAAAGTAGATGTTCTTTTCCAGGTAGAAGGATCTTAGGGGCTTCTTGGAAGAGGTTACATCTGAACTGGAATCCAAGCATGGCTACGGCATGTGAAAGGAGAGGGGCATCTCTGACTTGATGGGACAGCTTTTGTATAAGACTGTTAGCAGAAGGAAGGTGAGACACAGCTGGGAAACTGTGGTTCATAGTCTGTGGGGGAGGTGTTAGGGAATGGGAGGGCAGGGTATATGTGACTGTGGATGCAGAGAATGTGAGGGGGGTCTGTTTATGTGAGCCTGAGACTGGGGGTGTGTAGGCTTTACAATAAAGATATCGTACCCTGGTGTAGTAAGTGTCCTTTTGCTAATGTGAAGAAACAGGAATTTAAGGATGAGGCTATAGTGTGGCCTCTGATGGCTGGTGAATTTCCAACCAAAGAGAAAGAAGTGTTCATAGAGCTAGAGAGGATAAAGAGAGGCAGCAGGGGTGGGGGTGAGGGGTGTGAGTTACATGTAGGGAATGAATAGGCTGTAGGGAAGGGAAGGTTGAAATGTGATTATCTCAAATGGCATGCACAAGGGCCCAGGGACAGGAATGATATAGTGTCAGGATAGTACTGTGACTGTTGTGGGCGCCTGCCTGGATAAAAATGTTAAAGGTTGCTTTTTGTGATCCAGGAGTATAAACACAAATATAATAATAACATGCATTAAAAGAGCTTATTCATCCTAAAGTTAATTGATTTCCTTGTTATTTTTGTTTATTGTTTTTTTTATTTGGTATACAAATGCCCATGTGCACAAGCAGAGGTCAACAGGGGACACCGAGTGTTCTGCTCTGCCACTCTCCCCATGTTCCCTTGAGACAGAGATTCTCACTAGCTGGCTAACCTGATAGCCAGCAAGTTCCCATGACCCTTCTGAATCTGCTCCTCATACTCCTGGAATTACAAGTGTCTGCAGCCACACTTGTACTTACATGGGGCTGGAAATTAGAACTTGGGTCCTCGTGCAGTAAGATACGCAGAGTCACTCCCAAGGCTTCTTTTGATTCTAAGAGAAATGAAAACATTTGGGGGTGTTCCTAAAGTCTCAGTGGCCCTAAACTGAGTCTCTGTATAAAATGGAGATTGCAGGCCAGATGAGGCATCTCCACATCGTGGCTCCTTTCCTTGAGCTATAGGAGGCTAAAGAATTTCAGCACTGGAAAGAAATGTCAGGGTTCCCATGTGTGAGTTCATTAACATGTCCAGAGAGGACCAGCAGTGAAGGAGTCAGATGTGCATCCAGATGCTTCATCAGGATGGCCCCGGCAAAGAGGCAGCTGGTTTGAGCTTTTTGTCTGTCTATGGAAGCAGGCTCCATTTTGCTCGGCCTCCCTGGCAAATACTTTAGGGGTGCCCCACTCTTCCAGAGCCTCGTTCCTCCTACTGGAGGGAGTGAACAGTGCCAGGACTCATCCCTGTCTACCTGAATTACCACTGAGCATCCCCGGATCTCTCTGTTTTTTCAGGGGCGCACACAAAGAACAGGCTCAACTAGTGACCCCACCAGGGAAAGGCCTGTGAAAGCCATGGTGAGAAAAATACCCAAGGGTTTTTTTTCTTTTCCTTTTTCTCTTAGTTTTTTTCTTCTTCTTAACAAAAATAATCAAAACACATGCAACACACTTGTAAAAGGATCAGAAAAAGAGAGAAAATTGCAACTGAAGAAATCTTCTGCCCCTGCCATACAGCTTCTCCTGAACTTCCCATGTTGTATTTGCTAGTTTATAATAGGGGTGTTTGTGACACAGAATGGTGTGCTGTACTGTGCAGGGTTGTGCTGTGCAGGGTTGTGCTGTGTGGTGCTATGTGGTGCAGTGCTGTGCTGGGTTGTGCTGTGCTGTGTGTGCTGTGTGGTGCTGCGCGGTACTGTGTGGTGCTGTGCAGTGCTGTGCTGTGCGGGGTTGTGCTGTGCTGGGTTTTGCTGCGCTGTGCTGGGTTGTGCTTTGCTGTGCTATGCTGGGTCATCCCCAACGTTAAAACTGAACCTGTGACTTCATAATCCCTTGGACTAAGAGTCCAGAGGTGCAGCCTTTCCAGCACTTCTGCAGCCATGTAAGTGTGTGTATGTGAGTGAGGAAGAATATTTGATACCTGTGTGGTGTAATTAGGTATCAATGTGAGGGTGTGCACCTGTGCCCGCAGGTGTACGTGTATATGTTTGAGGAGGTGAAGGGTTAACATCAGGCATCATCCTCTGTTGCTTTCCGTGTTATGTTACGTTTTGAAACACTCACCAGCTCAGCTCAACTGGCCAGTTAATGGGCTTCAGGGGTGTGCCAATCTCTATCTCCCCTGAGCCGGGGCTATAGATGCATGCTGCCAGCCTGACTTTTTACGTGGGTGCTGTGGATCCAAACTCAGGTCCTCATGGTTTGTAAAGCAAACACTTTGTTGACTGAGCTGTCCTCCCGGGACCAGAAGGGAATATTTCAATAGACATGACTTTAGTTTGTTCTGCTAAGATAAGGAGCGTGATTGGGTAAGTGAATGCTTGCTCTTCGTAACAGAGATCCCCTTATGATAAGACAGAAGGTGCCTTAGTTGCCCTTCAGAGACTCCGAATTGTGGTTAGTATGGACCAGGCAAGGCATCCCCGGAAGTCTGCATAGCAAAGAGGTACCTGTGCTCCTAGGTTCATGGCCACAGGAGTCACAATAGCCAAGACAGAGTCAACTGACATGCATATCAAAAGGCAATAAACAGCTATTACCTGCCATTACAAGTAAAGAAAGCCTATCACTTATGTGAAAACGGATAGAACAAGATACTGTCAAAGGAAAGAAGGCAGATATAGAAAACAAACACATTTCCCCTCATATAAAGAAGCTAAAATAAATTGATCTCATACATGAAAATCATAGAATGGGGGCATCAGAGTCAAATAAAGGGAAAGGTGGGCAGAGGTCAAGGGAACTTGGCAGTAGGTACCAACCCTACATAGTGAAGGAGGAAGATCAAGTTCTAGTGTTCTGCAGGACAACTATATAGTAATAGTTGATCATCTATTTTATCCCAAGCTAGAAGAAAATAATGGGAGAATTGCTACAAAGAAGCATGGAGTGTTCTAGAAGATGGAAGTGCTGCCTCCCTTGAATGCTCTTGATACATCATATACAAGTCCCCAAAGGACTACTGCAGCCATAAATATGCCTGGCTTTGATGTCAGCCAAGATGTTTAATAGCACGTCACCTGGAATGCAGGTGCTGCAGCCCACTGACCTTTCTTGTGATCATTTCAAATTACCTTTCTTTGTAAACTGGACTGATTTCTAAGTGTGACTTGTTTCCTTAATTACAGATAGCTTTCTTAGTGGGTGAGCAGTATTCTAATTAGTGATTTTTAACCGTCCTTCAGTAGACAGGCATTGTTTGGGAAGCCATGGGCAATGCCATCTCTTGTAGCTGTAGAACATTGTGCATCTTCCGGTTCACAAAGTGTAATTAATGGCAGAAGAAGAATGAAGTTCTGAGATCAGTCCTCAATGTACATGTACAAGCATGTACATACATACACTCAGGCACACATGTGCACACACACATATACACACACTCAGGCACACATGTGCACACACATGTGCACACATTCAGGCACACAGGTATACACATGCTCACACACATGCTCATGCTCACACACATGCTCACACTCACACATATGCGCTCTCTCTCTCTCTCTCACACACACACACACACACACACACACACACACACACAGTATCCTGTTTAAACTCAAGTTGCTATTTTGTGACCTGGCTGGGCTAAGTAGTATGTCAATATCATCTACAAACCCTCCACAGCTCCATGTTGTAATGTCGGAGACATTTTAAGCTGACTGGGACCTTGGCGGTTCTTGTGTCTAAGCAGTTTTCTTTAACAGTTCAGAGAATGAGGTCCAGAGAGGGTGAGTGACTTGTCTAAGGTTGCTTTGGTGTGCTTGCCAGTCTATGCTGGGATGCCATTCATTCATTTTGGAGGCAGCTACCCAGGATGGAAGCCAAGCGTTGGGGGTATTATAAGGGAGAGTGGGTTGTGGTCCACTCAAGAGGTCGCCCCCTTATCCAACCTGCAGGGGGACAAAGTAGATATAAGTGATGGAAACGACAGGCCAGAGAAAGTGCATGCAGGTGACCCCTTTCTGTGGATTTGCTGGGAATGTGGTCCATTACTCGGTGTCTATCTGGAAAGGCTCCTTGGAAGGGACTGTGATATCTGAGTTGAAGCATGGATGGGTTTTCATAGGTAGTGGCGTAGATCCTCTTGGATGTGGATAATACCACAGGGTGGTTTGGAAAGGGGCTACAAGTTCTCAGTGTGTCTCATGCCCCTTCCTGCCTTCATCTTGCTATAAAGGGAGAGATAGTTTAGCTTTGGGCATGGTGATCCCTGGGCGCATGTGCCCATGGGCTGCTCTTGCAGACAGCGGTGAGGTTAAGCCAGGACTGTCCTTGAAATTCATTGCATGGCATCTGAAATAACCCAGAACGCTTGGTTACTGCTACCTGAACTCCTAGTGCCCAGGGACTAGTCATACTGAGGTGACAGATACAGAGACAAGGGATAAAGATAGCCCCTCTTGAGTGGTATGGAGCATTGCCCAGTGCCATCCCTAGGACGTTACTTCATGTCTGAAGATGACGTCACCTGTCCCCCCCCCATTAGCATGAAGACTCCCATCCCCAATCAGCCTGGACACAAATGACGTACAGAAATGACTCCCACTCCACAGTGCTGTGTGGCACGCACCCTCTAGTCCACCTTGCTTTTCTGAGCCTTCAAAATAAGTTTTCATTGATTGTAGCGTCCAGCGAGGTGAAGTAACCCGCGGCTTATAAGTAATGGCACAGCTTTATGGGAACACCCAGAAACCATCAGGGGCACGGACTAAGAAAGTTCTCCATCTCCAGGTGTGAAAACATGTTCATGATTGCATGTTGAGCAAGGACCTGTCAGCTCTTTTATTACAATACATTATTGGGTAATAGTTTTAATATTATTTATAGAAAGAAATTGAGCAGTGTGGAGAATTCCATCATTTCATATGTTGTCTGTGAATCTCATTAGCCTTTTAGCCCAGGGTTAGGAAGGGAAACAGAGAGTTGGCTGTGTGCTGAAGACTGAGTACTGGATCCACTTTTCATCAGGGGCTTTGTTGACCTTATGTTAAGTTGCTTCTTTGTGAGTCTTTCTGTGCTACAGCTCTGGTTTCCATGGCATTTACATAAACCTAGCAACTGTTTTCTATGCAGAAGCGGTGGCAGGGCCTCCAATCTCCTCTGCCAAGGAGTGGGAATGGCTCCTAAACAGGGGATGTCTTTTTTCAGGCAAGTTGCGGTGGTTGTGAGAATTGGGGCTGGTGCTGTATCAGCCACATCTTGGTGTGTGTATAGCCGACTTCTCCCCTTGTCAGTATGTGACAGAGACAACTGGAATGGCCTCAGTTTCTGAGACTCAGCCAGGAGTTTCACCAACCCAGCCCCATGCTGTGGTAAGGACCCTGAGAGTATGAGTTGCTGGTATCTCCATTGTCTCATGGACTGTTCTGGGTCTCAGGCTAGGCTTGGCTGCTCTGGAAAACGTGACTCCCTACTGTCCATAACCGTTGGCTGCCCATGGCCCCACGGCTGAGTCACAAGCTGCTCTTCAGCTCCTCCAAAATAACCTTTCTCCATGGAAGGATGGCTCCCGCATCAGGATGTAATGTAGTCAGAATGAGGTGGCGCCTGGATAGAGAAGGTGACAGATACTAAGTAAGAGGTTTATTAGCAAGTAGAGTCCCTTGAACCAGCTCTGTGCCAAGTAAGAGGGCGGAGAAGGGGCCTTGGAGGCAACTAGACTTGGGTTAGACACTGGTTTTCCGGGGTCTATTTGCTTTTCATGCTCCACAAAGCAGATTTCAAAGGAACTTGAATTAAAAGGGAATCCCTGGGAGTGAGTACAACAGAAGAAAATGTTGGCTTGAAGCCTTGACCTTGGTCACATCTGTGTGATCTGTAGTTTCTCCTGTTATAGACCCAGTGGTGAGATGTTCCTCCTTGTCCCCTACAGCTTAGGCTGCCTGCTCTGTGAATTTAACAATGTCACAGAATAAAGCACTCCAACAGCCAGGAGTTTCACCAACCATTAAGTAGGAAAGTTGATCGGTAGGTGAGAAAGTTGGTATCCCAACCTGGCAGTTGGTTTGCTGAAGTGTTGCCTTTGCTACTATCCTCAGATGCCTCCCAGTGCTGACTTCCAGCTGAGCCATGAGCGATGGGGAGTGTTGAGCCAGCTAAAGAGGAAGGGTGCTCTGTTTGGGGAGGTGGAGGGCACAGTGCAGGTGAATATAAGGTGGGAGCCTGTCCCACCATGGCCTTTACTCCCATGTACACATATTGATTAACTGAGGCACTGGGCATGAACAATAGGTATGGATAAGACAGACCCCTCTCTAAATAATTTGAGATTGAGAGAGGCCGGTACAGAGAGCCACA
This sequence comes from Microtus ochrogaster, assembly GCF_000317375.1. Classification (NCBI taxonomy): domain Eukaryota; kingdom Metazoa; phylum Chordata; class Mammalia; order Rodentia; family Cricetidae; genus Microtus; species Microtus ochrogaster. The sequence continues at coordinate 3,740,859 of NW_004949119.1, forward strand.
CAGTTGGTGTGGAGCATCTGCCATGAAAGCAATTGCATGACTGAGCAATGGTTCCTCTTGCTCTGCATATTTTAACACCTTGCTTATTCTTGAGGATCCTAGGAAAGAGGTCATTGTTGTGTCCATTTTAGAGGGAAGCAGGTTTAGTAGCTTGACAGAACAAAACCCTTCA
>NW_004949119.1:3741480-3752584 GCF_000317375.1 Microtus ochrogaster
CAGACCCTTCACTGCATGCCTCTGCAGTGCTGCTGCTCCCAGCACAGACCCTTCACTGCATGCCTCTGCAGTGCTGCTCCCAGCCCAATCTAGCTTAGAAGATTTTGACTTAGATGAAGAAGCAGGAAGCTGAGGCTCCAGAATTCTATCCCAGGAGGTCTGTGTAGCCTGGCTCTTGTACAGTCTTGTACCTGCTTAAAGCTTCTGTCTAATTCAGGGCCACTTAAGCCTGTTCACTCTCACTTTTTGCCAGAATACCTGTGGCCCAGCATAGGTATGCTTCTACTAAATGGGGGGGGGGCAAAAATCTGGGAATCTATGGGATCTCAGTGAGGGGGTCTGTTGATCTCATTTAGCAAATATTCAGCAGATCTAACCCTCAAATAAGCTTTTGGAATCTTGAGCACATCCCTAGTTGTGGCTTCAAAGGTGCCAGCCTCCTTCTTCTAAGGAGGCACCCCAGGGGCTGCTTGTTTCCTTACTCCCTAGGATGTGCAGCCTGGACCAAGCAAGGTCCAGAATGCAGCTGTGAGTTTACAGAATTGGTCTACCCTGCTCTGAGTCCCTGTAGAGTTCTCCCAACCCTTCAGAGGAGCAGCATCTTTAAAGATGGACTTAAAAATACATTGCCGTGAATAATGAGTGCCCATGTTTTCTTCCTTCCACCATTGAATGTTAGATTCGCATAAGCTCAGTCCCTTGAACTGGCCTTGGAGCAGCCCGTCAGTTTTCTTTTGATTGCAGGTCAGGGCTTGATTTCTCTACAGAGTTGCCTCAGGGTTCTCGCCATCCCCTGCATAGCCCCAGATCCAGAGCTACTGACCTCATCAGTGTAGGCCTTCCAGAAGCCAATCTTGATTGAATACTGGCTTCTTAGAGGTCTGCGAATGATTTCAGGGAAGAAACTCCACCCTCAGGAAATCTGGATTGTGTCCTCCCCTCCAGTGGCCAGGGTTGAGATTATACACAGGGGCTCTTCCTGTTCCTCAATACCAAGTTTTAGCTTTCCTCTTAGTGCCTAAAAAGGTCCTTTGGTGATCCTGGTGTTGAAAGGGCTAAAGATGTTGCATACATAGCAGCTGGATGTTTCTGCAACAAAGGACAGAGTCCCTGGAAGGTAGTATCGGTGATGCTGGAATAAGAGAATTGGCAGGAATCTGAAAGTTTGTCTGCTTCCACGTCCATGCTATGATCTATCCAGCCCACCTCTGTCCACCAAAGAATAAAGAAGCAAATCCCCAAGATGGCAATGTCACTGGGTATGGCTGTGCTGAGGCTAAGATCTGGATCTTCCAAACATAGTGTCATAGTCTGGTCCTTTCATCCTTTCCGACACTGGGGTTTTATAGACATCCCCAGGAGCTCAGCAGAGGAGAATAGAAAATGCAACGCAAATACAGCTATGACTTGGAACAACATAGGAGTCCCTTATTCTTCTGCAGGCATGCTGCAGGCATGCTTCCAGCTTCCAGGCACTGTTGTAAAGGTGACTGTCCTATTCGGCTAGAGGACTTTCCCAAGAAAAAAAAAGAGTTCTCTTTCTGTGTGTGGTTTGTCTAAAGCCTCTTACATCCTATAACTTTAAAACCAATCAAATTAATAATGTAGGGAGAAACAAATGGAGTCCCTCTTTAGATATTTAAAGAGGAATACTTCTGCCATTGACATCTAAATCTTTAATAGGATGTGAGAGTTGGCAAGCAAAAATGCCAAGTTGCTGGAAACCTAATTCTTTCCCATTATTTTTGGGCTGATCGTTACTGCCTGACATTACTCCAGACTAATTTGTGGAGGGTCAGCTTTGTGTTAGGTGGTGAACCTTCAGTCCTGAGAGGTCAAGTGGCGTGATATGTGGTTCTCGCTCCCAGGGACTCCCACTCTGGTGTAGACAGGACACGTGTGTTGTGAGTCCAAATTCATATGAGGATGTGCCAAGTGTCATCTGGTTATATGTATAGCGACTCTTCCAGCCATTCAGGGGGCTGTGCCTGCTAACTCCTGTTCGCCTGGGAAACTCACACTGTGGAGCATTTTCATGTGACCAAGAATGAAGACTGAATCTCGTCTCTTACAAGAAACAGTCTAGAGAGGATTTCTGAGTACACGTTGCAGATCTGTATTAGATATAGGAAAAAATGCTTGTGTGTGTGTGTGTGTGTGTGTGTGTGTGTGTGTGTGTGTGTGTGTGCCTAAATCCACATATAGGCACTTCTGTTCTTATATTCCCGAAGTGACTTCCTGGATTAGGAATGAGGCCCCTCTTAGTCTTATAGCTCAGCTGGCAGAGCGCTTACTTATGCATGAAGCCACAGGTTCAATCTCTGGCATTGTATAAAACCTGACTTGATGGACCATGGCTGTAGAAGTGGGGGAATCAGAAGTTTAAGGCCATCCTCAGCTACATAGTGAGTTCCAGACCAGCCCAGACTACATGTTAGGTTAGAATCTCTTAGACACATATGCGGTTTTTAAGACCCGGAATTCCTAGGACACTCTTGTTGCGAGGATGTTTTCTTAAGTCTATTTACAAACCCCCTTCCCTTCTGATCCTTCCTGGCATTGAACTCCGTAAACCTCCTGTCTCCCTGCCCTACCCCTGCTTTCTGTCATCTGGGCATATTAATGTGCCCTTGAAAGCAAACCCTTGCAGCCTTTCATTGTTCCTCCATGGACCCCCTTTATTTTTTATCTCCTCATTTTCTGTTTCTTTTACTAGAGTAAAATAAATCAAGAGTAAAATTTGAATGGTATAATTGGTATAATTTCTTACCTAGTGTCTGTTTCCTGTCTCTGCTCATGCCAGGCAGCCCCCCAACAATGTGACAAAGCTACTGTGTCACCTTCATTCTTCCCATGTTCCTGTTATGTGGCTCCAGACCTAGCCTCCTGGCCCATTACTCACTGAGTCAAATGATCTGGGAAAGGAGGAGGAGAGAGAAGAGGACAAGGAGGAGGAGAGGGAGGCAGAAGAGGAAAAGGGGAGGAAGAGGAGGAGAAGGAAGAGGAGGAGGAAGAAGAGGGGAAAGAAGGAGGAGAGGGAGGCAGAGAGGGAAGGGGGAGGAAGAGGAGGAGGAAAAAGAGGAGGAGAAAGGAGGAGGAAGGAGAAGAAAGAGAAGGAGAAGAAGAGGGAGGCAGAAGAGGAAAAGGGGAGGAAGAGGAGGAGAAGGAAAAGGAGGAGGAAGAAGAGGGGAAAGAAGGAGGAGAGGGAGGCAGAGAGGGAAGGGGGAGGAAGAGGAGGAGAAGGAAGACAAGGAAGAAAGAGGAGGAGGAAAAAGAGGAAGAGGAAGGAGAAGGAAGAGGAGGAGAAGAAGAGGGAGACAGAAGAGGGAAGGGGAGGAAGAGGAAAAGGAAGAGGAGGAGGAATAGAAGGAAGAGGAAGAAGAGGGCCTATTGTTCTCTGGCTTTAAATCTTTGCAGTCAACGCTCTCTTTCCCTGTCATTGATCGGATCCACTTTCCTTGATGCATCAGAAGATTGAAATGACTGTGTTTGGTGGACCACCATCATGGATGCACTGATAAGGTGTGACACTGTGAAATGGGAAGTTACGGGGAGTCCTTTAGTCTGCTTGGCTCATATTGGTTAGTGTGAAGCATGTCTTCTGCCATCTTTCCTCCACGGAGCTGACTCAAGCCTCATCCTTGCTTTTAAGCCTCAGCTTCGATACAGGGCTTCTGAATTAACAGCTGCGTATTCTATCACCGTCTCCCCTCCCTGTGGACAACATTGCGGGCCTCTTCCCCAGCATCAGGTGAATCTCCAGTCTCTTCACAATGTTGCAGTAGATGGCTTTACTATGAGAGCTGAAAACTGTGGGTTTTGCATTGAGCTGAGACACAGTTTTGACTATCACCAAAGATCACTGGGTAAGACTTTTCCTCCTCCATTCTGTTTTTGGCATCTTCTTTTTTCATGTGTTCCTGGTGGGTGATGATCAAGCTACTCATATTTATCACATTCTTACCGTCTGCCCGAGTGTATGAGAGGTTCTAGGAGATCGCTTGGCAGGTAAAGGACTCTTGAAGACCTTAGTTTGAGGCAGAAACGAATTAAAAAATGCTGGGCAGCAAGCTAATGCATGCCAGCGATTCAGGTGGGCTGGGACCAGAACTGGGGGGGGAGAAGAAAGGATTGGCAAGCCAGTCTATCTAATTGCTGGTGCAGATCAAAGCGAGACTCTCTCAAAAGATTTAAAAAAAATCCTTTACATGGAATTATTGTAATAAGTATAAGAATTATTGATCTTTGTTTTAAAATGAGAAAATGCAACCCAGAGAGGTTAAGTGACTTTTCCAAGGCAACCTAGAGGATCAACGCCTGCAGTTCACCTACCATAAGGTGTTCTTTTCTCTCTGCCTGGGAAGCAGCCTTCACTCTCTTGCATCGCATGGCATCTTCCATAGTCACTGGATTTTACTCTTTGTCACTGTGCCTTACCTAATACTGACTGTATGGGAAAAATTAAAATTATGAAATTGAATAAAACAATAGTGCAAGGGGGATAGATGTCTGCCCTGGGAATAGTCTCTGTGTGCGAAACAAAAATTTAACTTGTTCTAGTCAATGAAGTCAATGGTTCAGTTAATAATCCCCCTAATGGCATCGTTCAGCTCTGGGCCAGTGATGGATAGCTTTAAAATCAGAAACCAGATCCAGTGATAGGTCACACAGAAATCGGGGCTGTGATAGAAACAGCCAGACAGGACCTCTACTGGAGAGCAGGGCTCCCAGAAAGTCTCTGGCATTATAAAATCCTCTATCATGAATAGAATCTCTCTCTAACCCTCCCTAGAACTGGGGGGGGGGGTGAGCAGCACACGCCCCCTTTGTGGCACCTGCTTACCTTCTCCCCCCAGCCCCCGAGTTTTCTGCACTCAGAGCTTAGCTTTTAGCTAAGCATAGCTTTTCCCTGGTCATCTGGTTCCTGGAAGACCTCTAGTCTCCTTCATATTTTAAAGACTCCTTTGAAGGGACCTTAAGACACCTGGGAGTGAGCGGCCCATCAAAGGACCAACCTTCTACTTGGTGGAGCCTCTGCTTCCCCTCCATGCATCAGAACAAATCCCCAGAGCCTCGTGTGGCCTCGGATGGAGACGCAGTCCAAGTGGAAACACACCAAAGTGATTTAATAGAAAAGGTAATTCCTATTCAAACGGGACAGTCCCTTATTCATTTCCTCGGATTATCATCAAATTGATGTCACCAGCCAAGGGGCTTTATTGGGTTTCGCGCAGCTCTTCCGCGTGCTCTTGTCGTTAGTCGGCACGCTGACATTTTCATATGTGTCTCAGCTAATGCCTCAAAATTACTCCATCTACAAATGTAACAATTGAACAGATAATTTTAATAAGATTCAGCTTGACTTCAGACCGTACTCCTTCCTTTCTTTATAGAATGCAAATCGTAACCTGTTTTTAAAGCCGTGCGATGCAGTGAACTTTAATGGGATTTGACAACATCATATTAAGCACAACAACTACGCATAATGTACCGAAAAATTGGACGTGAAATTGGAAACATAGCTGAGAACAAAGTAAATTTACATGGTTTGGTAGTTTGAATGTCTGATATCATATTCTCTCATGCAAGCCCCATAAAAAAGCAAAGGACTTAACAATGGATATCAGCAGAAAGTGCTTTTAAAGTTAAAACTGATGGATGGCTTGTCAAAAAAAATAATTGCATTGGTTGGAAAGTCGGGATGCGTGCTGAGGGAGAGAGAAGGGGATATACAGAGAGGGTGATGGGAAGTGACAGTGGTCTGTCAGGAAGGACTGGCTGCCCAGAGGAGTGTGAAGCCACAGCTACAAGGTGGCAGAGTAGAACAGGCTGTCAGAGCGGGAAAGTGGCTTTAATACCCTGAAAAGCAAAGGAATCCGCCTGTCAGCTTTGCTCAGCCGTGCTGAAAGGGGAAGAGAACATGGCATAAAGTTAGAAACATTAAACAAGGGGTGGGGGCCGGAAAGCCAGGCAGTCAGTGGAGAGGGCTGGGCATGCATCCAGTGTGGCTTTCTGGGTATTTTTGTTGTGTGTGTGTGTGTATGCATATTATATATGTAATATACATATGTATGTATATATGTGCGTATGTCCATATTCTCAAGGGACAACGAAGTAAATGTGAGGATCTAGGGCTTCCTTTGTGTTTCTGAAGAAAATAATGATTCAAGAGGCAACTCGTGGCCCCATGACTGCCAGGTGGGTGCTTTTCTTACAAAGCCACCTACCCTCAGGTGCCTTGGACGCCTGGCTTTGCAGATCTGGCCCCATCTGCTGAGCTGTTCCCTCTCAGGGTGTGCGGTCTAGCCTCTTAGAGAAGATGCTGATAGCAAGCCACTGAGGGACTCGCTTATCTTCCACCAAAGTGCTCGGAGGACTTAACACGTCAGCCCTACAACAGGATCGTGATTAAAACGCAATAATCTGATGATTTTTCCATAAATATTTTTTGCTCCATCAGCATTGGGTTTTGAATAATTTATTATTCTTTCTTAATATACTCCTGGCAGTGAGGTTAATTTGGTCATCTTGCAGGGGCCCAGCTGGTAATGAACATTTTTATATCAGGCCTTGGAGTCCCTGTTCCATAGCGCATATCACATCTTTACGATTTAATTGCTCGGGTTGCTTGAGAGTGGTAGAGTCTGGGAGGGGTTGGGATGTGACGGCTTATCATAGCAAAATTATACTGTGTATCTGACCTCAAAAATGCATTCTGAGAGTCATCCAAATTCTTGAACTACATATGGCCCCAATATAGCTTCAGATTTTGTTTAACCGTTTGGAGGAGGACTTTTGTTTTGAAGAAACCGGTCTATTGGCTGTAAAGGGAGAAGAAGATGGTAGTGGGAGACTCACATGTAAGCACTTACCATATGACAGCTAGTATTCTGAATAATATACATATAATAATACATATATTAGCTCATTTCTTTCTCCTGTTGATCTCTGTGGTGGTTCCTATTTACATTGTCATTGTACACCTGGGGAGGGGGCTCAATCAGCAAAGCACTTGCAGTATAAGCCGAGAGACCTGAGTTTGACTCCCCAACACCCATGTAAAAGTCAGGCATGGAAACCTTAGCACTGTGGGCCGGGAGGAGAGACAAGGGGATGCTTGGAGTTCATTGGAAGCCAGTCTAGCACACCAAGTTGGTGTGCTTCAGATTCAATGAGAGACCCTGTCCCCAAAACAAGGTGGGGTGACTGAAGAAGAGCTGACATTGACCTCTGGCCTCACCTGCACACACAGGTACCCACAAGCACATGTGCACACACGAATATACACGGGTACAGATGCACTGCTGTTGTACAAATGTTTAGGCACGGAGGCTTCAGAATTACTGAAGAAAGTCACACACTGAGCAGTGAGTGTCGGGTGTCAGGCTGCCTGGTATCAGACTTGCTGCTGCTAGTAGTGTGTGCTCAGGTGTGTGCAGTGTGTGCTCAGTTGTGTGCAGTGTGTGCTCAGGTGTGTGCAGTGTGTGCTCAGTTGTGTGCAGTGTGTGCTCAGGTGTGTGTGCCGTGTGTGCTCAGGTGTGTGCAGTGTGTGCTCAGGTGTGTGCAGCACAAATCTCCAGTCAGTTCCTGTACTTCCTTCATTACTGTTGTGTGTATAAGACATTCTGAGAAGGTCGTTGCCAGAACTGGGCATCAGTGACAGCCGATGGGTGGGGTTGTCTATGAAGAAGGAAGGCCCCAGGACTGTATTCTCCATATGAATGCAGACAGGCCAGAAGGAAGAACAGACAAAGCAGAGCAGGCAGAGCCTTTTGGCCAGCACTCCAGCATTCTCGCTACAATCTGCACACTGTCTGGCCTTTCTAGTATAGTGATCTACCCCATTTTCTTCCATCCTGGGTCGTCACAACTGGTTTGCAGAAGGTGGGGACTTCTGCTCCAGGTCTCCTGGGGGATGGTGGGAGGGAGGAGTCACCTGGCCTGCTCCTCCTACTGTCTTGTACATAGGGTAACATGTTGATCTGTGGGCTCATCTGGGTATTTGGGGAGTCAATTCTGCCTGCACAGTGTGCTTGTGGATGACAGCAGGATGCCACCATTATTCCAGTGTCCTGGGTTTGTGACTTTGCTGTAAACAGCAGAGCTTCTTGCTCGATAGGCTGTTTGGCTCCACAGCAGGGGGCTTTGTGGTTTTCTGCTGGGAGTTTCCAATTCTATCTAATACAAAGAGGGACCCCTGCAATGTCTTCTCCATTTGGGGAGATCAAGGGATGCTTGTGCCTCTATCCTAGTGTTCTATGCTGTACCCTTGACATAAGTTCAACATCAAGGCAGCCATACTGCTGGTCTTAAGTGTGTCTTCAGGGGCACTGTTACGATTCCAACTTTTTTAATAGAAGAATTTCAGAGTTGGAATGGGTGGACGTGTTAGTTTTTCCTCATCCCAGCTCCATGGACTCAATGCATTTCTCAGGGCGGCACCAACCAACAACTCGGGGCAGGTAGGAAGTTTGTCTCACAGTGACCCAAATGTGTTCCCCCACATCCTTCATCTGTTGATCTTTGTTCCGGTACCAAGGACGACCCAGATCACAAGCATAAAACTTGTCTATACACTAACCCCTGGAAACCGTGTCTCCAGGTGGGGCAGCCATGCCTGCTTTCTTCCGTAGCTGCTGGGTCCGTTGTGTCTCACAGTTTCTTGTGACTGGGGAGACCTTCTACCCAGACTCTCTTCTCATCTTTCTTCTCTCTTCCCATTCCTCCCATACATTTCTGACGCTCCTACTCTTGTTTCTGGGGAGCCTTGTGCCAATATTTGAGTATTAAGGGAAGGAAGGGAGGCAGGCTTCCCACAATGCAAGGTACGCTTACTTTTTTCACTTTGCAAATGAGAAAAATCAAGTTTAGTAAGGTTGAGCTCCTTGTCTGAGGACTCAGTTTTGTGCTAGCTACTTTCTTGACTCTGTTACTAAAATGCCAGGAAGGAACAACATAAGGAGAGGGGATTTACTTTGGCTCATGACTTCAGACAGTGGAGAGAAAGCATGGCTGTGTTCATCGTGGGGGAAGGCATGGTGGTTTTCATGAGAGGAAAGCATGGAGGTCTTCACAGTGGGGGAGGCATTGCACTGTTCATGGTGGTGAGAGTAAATGATGGTGATGCCTCACGCCCATGGTGGGCCAGGACACAGGGCACGCCAAACAGGGGCCAAATTATCGCCATCAAGGGCCCAGGTCTTTTGACCTATTTCCACCAGCCAAGCTCTACCTCCTAAAGGTTCCATAACCTCTTCCAAATGGTGCTACTAGATAGTGAACAAATACCCTGAACTCCAGCCTATAGAAAATGTTTATGGTTCAATCACAGCAGGCAGTAATCAGTGGAGTAGGTTTGGACCCCAGTCTGCCAGCACTAGGGCCTCAACCGTTCGACAATCTGGTGGAAGTTACTGGTTTTATGTGCAAGTCCTGGAACCCACTAGGCTTGGCTGTATCTCCTAGCCCCACCATATGCTAGTGGGTGACCTTGGACAGCTTACTTACCGCTCATCCTTCAGTGTCTTCACATGGATGGTCTCCACGAGGTCCCTGCTTCACAGGGATGCTGTGAAATGCAGTGGGAATGCATTAAAGCCCTGTGATGAGCACTGAACAAATGCTAGATTACGAGTTGACAAGATGGCTCAGTGGGTAAAGGTGCTTGCTACCAAGTCTGAAGACTTCAGTTCAATCCCCAGGACCCACTAAAAGAAGGTGAGAACTGACTGATGCACCTTCATTGTGCATGTGTGAACACACACATACGTTAATATTTAAACAATTAAAATATTGGGTTAATAGCAGCAGCAGCAGCAGCAGCTTAAAAATGACAGCAACAAAAACTCTTGTTAGGAGTGCTAAAGCTTTTCATCGCTGGCTATGGAGCCTGAAATGTGGGCTCTTGGCTCTCAGAGCTGAGAGGGTCAGTAGATTCATGGTGGGGGAGGGGTGTAACGAACCCTCTTGATGCTTTGCAGTTGAGCCTAGGTGGGGTCTAGGATGGCTGGCTATTTTTGCTTTCTTTCTTTCTTTCTTTTTTTTTTTTGGTTTTGTTTTTTTTACACTTCACGAAGATTGCTGCAGTTATCTGGAAATCTATTGCTTGGGCAAAAGCAGGGTTGCGTGATACAATTTAAAAGGCCGGCAGCAGCATTTCATCCTTTTCACAAGAAAATAACCCCTTACTCCAGTGAAGCTCAAAATAAAAATGGCAGTACATTTGGCAACCACACTTCTTCCTTTATTACCTCAGCAGTATCTGAATAAAATGTCTTATTAAGCAAGATATAAGGGCAATGAAAAGGAGAGTAAGTCAAATTAGTTGACATCTAAGGCTTGGTGCACCATAGACAGTGAGGGTACTTACTGTTTAGTAAAATGGATTTAATGCTTAATATAAATGCTGATATTTAGATGGCTATACTTTGGCAGCTAGCGGGGGAAAAAGGTGGCTTTCCAGCCACTATATCTAAGTTTTAGGTCCTGCCCTGACACAAACCACTTGTGTAGCGTAGAGGGATCCATTCTACTACATGGCTCCCACTGTCATATTTAGTATATGCTAAATGAAGAGTGTTTTCTTAAGTTTTGTCATTCTCTGGCAGGACTTTGAGGTTGCCTTGGACAGGGGACCAATACTGGGCTCTGCAGGCCTCTCTCCCTGGCATGGGGCAAGGCTGCCATATCAGTTTTGTATATTAGGGTGTCTGACTGCGCTTTACTCTGAAGACAGGATTGTACTGCTCAAAATGGGTTTTAGAATTACCAGTCCTGATTATTTTAAAGGGCATAAGGATTCTTGCCTTTGAAAGGCCTGGGATGGCAAGCAAGAGCTATCTTCAGAAGCATTCTGAGTCTTGTTTGCTCCAGCATCAAGTGTGATGAGACAGGTTCCTGGTGGCCATGTGGCAGGACAGTGCGACACAGATAAGGAGGAAAAGAGGCATCAATGTCTGTTGGGAACATGGCTGGATCCAGGTGTGGAAGCAGATGTGTACGGGTGTATGCATTGTTATGTGTGATATGTGCAGATGCCTAAACATGTTTTTATGCATCGGGTGGTGGAATCCTTGTTAGGGGTGTTGTTTCACACGTGCACATT
>NW_004949119.1:3753804-3782046 GCF_000317375.1 Microtus ochrogaster
CTTCTCAACCTGAGGGGCTTTAGATTACATCAGGGGAGAAAGTCCCCAGAGATAAAGAACTAAGAATATTTATCCTGAATGTGATGCCACTGGGGGACTGAGTATGGTTTCCATCTACCCAAGGACCTCAGCAAATCTTGCTACATTTACTCATGCCGTGTCGGGTTAGCATGTTGAAGACTGTTGGTTACTCTGTTTCCTCTTATGCTGATAGAGTATCTTTTTCATTTTAAATTTAATGTATTGTTTTCCCTGCACACATGCGGTGCCCATGGAGGGCAGAAGAGGGCATCAGATCCTTGGGGACTGGAGTTACAGTTGGTTGTGAGCTACCATGTGGGTGCTGGGGATCAAACTTGGGTCCTCTGGAAAAGCAGCTCTGAACCCCTGAGCCAATGCTCTCTCTCTAGCTCCTGCTGAGTGAGATTTTTATTTGAAGTCTGTCATGAGAGTTTATTCGCAGGAGATGTATGTTATGCTTTGAATAGGTCATACAGACTCAATACGGCTCATGATAGTTCTAATCTCCTTGCCTAAGTCCGGGATCTTGTACATATACTTACCACAGCCATTAAATTGTTGCAGATGAATTGAAATTTTACCAACTAAAAGGTAAGTATGGAGTAAGGGCAGGTAATTGCAGTATGGAGTTTAAGCTTTATTAAAGGCAACTTCGTGGAATTAGTGGTCTTTTATTGGACTTGAGAGGAAACTAGGGGCCCTGTACATTGCTCTCGAGTGCAGAATGGTGAAATCTGGAAGTCTTTACCAATTGTAATATATGCAGTCTATGACCTAATGCACGTACTTCTAGATGTGGAATTCAGGGAAGATGGGAGTGATGGGGGCGTTGCTGGTTTCAGTGGTTATGGCAATTGGGTTGATGATAATGTGAGCTATCGTGAGTGTATTGATATTGGCCAGAACCTTCTTAAGGTGTCATCTCACTAAGGTACTTAGTCAAAGTTTCTAAGACAGCCGTCACCGCTACACCTGATCTCTGTAATTTAGGACTGCTATGCCCACCGAGTCAATATCGCTTGATTCTGTAAACTGCTTTCTTAGGAAGGAAAATAATTTTAGACAAGAGAGACCTCCAAAATTACTAGAATATTCTTTTGAGGACACACAATCAGATTCCAAAGCATTGGTCTCCACAGGACAAGTTGCCAGGTTTTGCCCACTGGGCGTTTTCTAAGGATCAGACAAAGATCAAAGATACTGTTCCATCTGCTTCTAGTCACTGGTCAGACCACTTTCTGCTCTATTGAAAACACAAGTGGAGGAATCTGATTTTTCTCTTTAGGTTGGAATCAGCTGCATGGGACCATGAATGTGAAGCCTTCATTGACATTGTGAATTCTGCTGTCCGCAATGTCCAGTGTCAGACCTCATGAGCATCCTAATAAAGGAGAAGAGATAGGGTGGTCACTGCCAGATTTGACCTTGCCTAAACATAGAGCTAAGTGCTTGTGTGGCTGAGCTGTCATGTGTAATTAAGTGATGTTTCATGTCAAACACTTTTCATTTGGGATTTTTCATTGCTGTAGGGATGCCTCCAAGTTCACAGAGACCCATGCTTCTAGCACATCAGCTGAGTTTTATCTACAGTGATGAAAATGATAGATTGGTTGATCATCCTATAAGACAGGGGACTGCCTGAATTCTCCTGAGAACCATTATAATTGTTGGAAGGCAAGGGGCTGAATGGAAGAGAAACCTAGGAAATGAGAATTCAGCGCATTTCCCTCCTCTCAAAGAGGTCTGTCCTAGAATGTTCCGGTGTCTTGGTGAGACTGGAGCATGGCATCCCCTCTCCATCACTATCAAGCTACTTGATTCTGTTCCTGGGGAGATTCTACTCATCAGGCTATCCCTATTAACTGAGCTGTCATATCTAGTGTTTATCTATTGACTTTGGAATCGACAGTCACCTCATTAGAATCAACCCAAACTGAGTTGTGAGATATGATTGTCAGTTCCTACACCAATGTGATAAGCAAGAGGAGTCCAATCTTCAGAACCTATGCAGAAAAGGACTGGTATCCTGGTAAGTGCTTGTAATCTCAGCACTGGGAGGTAGAGACAGACAGATCCCTGAGCCTCAAGGGCCAGCGAAACCCGCACTACTTGATGAGTTCTAGGACAGTGATAGAGTCCTATTTAAATAGAAAAAAACTGATGGCTAGCACTTGAGGATCAATACCAATGTTTTCCTTTTGCCTCTGTGTGCATATGGGTGGACACACACTTGCACCCACGAATCAGCACAAAACACTGTCTACTTGCCTTCCTTGCCATTCACCACACTGTGCTTGTTGGGCAACGAAATAACTGAGAGTCCTGTCATATGTGGGCTGCTTAGCTCAACAACACAGGCCAAGAAACGGACTTTATTATTGTCAGCACTGAGAAATTGTTAACTGTCTCTTTAAATAGCTGTTACCACTTCTGCCAACAACGGATTTCTCTGAGTTCTTATTTGTAATCTCGATTATGTTAATACATACATACATAATGCCTTTTGTTCACACTGGATCAGCGCACTTGCTTGTGAGCCTGGAAGACTACTAAACACTGGTGCTCTCTGGGCACAGACCTCATTTCTGACTTTGATTGAATGCTTTCTGATCATGGAGCCTTGCCGATCCAGCCACATAGTGTAAATGGCTTGTCTGGACCCCCTTCCATTTGGCTGTGATCAAAGGGCAGAGACAGAGGCACTAGTGGAAGAAGTCAACTATTCTTAGCAACCAGCTGGAGGAAGTTATCTTGCCCACCAAACCAAACAAAACCTTAAAAAATTGTGTCATTTACTTTAAATCATACTCGTCACTGTCTCTTGGCCATTCTAAATGCAGCAGTTGGCAGTTTTTATGCATTAAACAACTGACTGAAGGTGACACTCGGGAAGTCTAGAATGGGCCATGATGTAGCAGACCGTTACGGGTGAATAAAACTGCCACGTGAATGGCCAATGTGAAAGTGTGGTGTGGACCACAATGCCGCTTGAGCAAAACTCTCGTCAGGAACCGGTTTTAATTCTGCTCAGCTCTCCAGACAGAGATTCTTTGTGAAATGATTCAAGGTGCTCTCAGCACTCTAGTTTTTGCCTTTCTGAAATAATCACAGGTACTTTCAACACATGGCCTGCCAGATGCTATCATTTCTGACAGTGGGTCTGAATTTAAGGAAGTCGTGGACAGGAACCTTATCTGAGCTGTCACCATCCTGCAGCATCACTTTCAAGCAAATGGTCAGGCTGAAAGGATATTGGGATGTCCCAGGAGGATGCTGGAGGAGATTGGCTGGTGAGATTTGCCAGACTCTTCATCCCTCAACCTGTCACTCCAAGTTGAACAATGGAAATTGGCTCTGATACATTACTAATGGGGAGAAAGCTAAGGCTTGCCTGGAATACCTTCGACCATGCTTGGATAGGGACTCTAAGAGCAAGAACATATTCTAGGTAGACTTCTGGTAACAGTGCAGTCATGCTGTGTAATAGAGAGTAACCATGGCTACAGAGGGTACGGACAGCAAAGCACAGCCCTATTAAATAGATAGACCAATAATTCTGTTGTGGGTATGCATCTGTCAGCATGGATCATCAGGTTCCCTGGACCGATCCATTATACACAGTGTACATTGTATGGAGTGTTGATGTGATGGGGAGAAGGACATTCCATCAGAATGTCCACAGCAGAGATGGCTGTGATAAGCCTTTCCCAGTGTCTTTACCTTCTTTCTAGGATGTGATTTTAGGTTCCTGCCATTATATTCTGTGGGTGGACTGTGTGTCTAGGAGCCTCAGGAATGTGATAGGAGACTGTTGCCCCATTCCTGTTTCTCCATGCTTAAATGCCCTGATAGCAACTCTGAGAGCAAACATGTCTTCTGGGCATCTTCTTAAGGTGCCCAGTAGCAGTTAACACTCAGAGGACTAGCTAGCCTCAGACTGATGATTAACTCAGTAGCCATAGAAAGGATGTCCAAAAAACAGTGGCCCTGAAACTCTGAGTCTGCACAAAAGTGCATCCCAAGGAAGATAGTACCGCTGATGTAAGGAAAATGTGCCATCATCTGCCGTCATAAAGGTAGAAATATGTATAAGTATACTTGGTGAATACAGCAAAGCAGAGAGCATCGTGTGCTTTAGGAGTTTCCTTCATCTCCTGGGCATAGAATGATCCTCATTTCTTATCTTTTCCCTGGGTGTCTTGGGTCAAGAGGAACCAACAGAATTTGGGAGGGCTCTAGTGTCTAGAAGCACCTCTCCGTGGACCCCAAGATGAAAGTGTCTCTAGGAAGGAGGAAACTGGCCTTCCTCCTGCTTCAGGCTTTCCTCCAACTGAAAGCAGAATCTTGACCAATGATAGGTACTGGAGACTGAGTGATAAACAGAGCCATAGAGGGGTGAAGGCCCAAAGGGTAAGTCTGCAGCTAGTACAAAAGACATTTGCTTGCAGAAGGCCAAGTGCTGCTTGGCCAGTGTCTGAGCACTCCGCTTTGCCTGTGAATGGTGCTAGAATCAGCTTTAGAGTTTTCTTGGAATTTCTTGGGTGGACGCACTGGCTTGTTCTTAGCTAGGCAGCCTCCTGGAGGAGGCATGAGTTCTTAGAAGCTGCATGTGTCCTTTCCCTGTTAAAGTAGGATTTCTGTTAGTGCTATATGACAGTTGGATAAATCTGCTCATAAGGAAGCTCCAATCAAGTCCATGGGTCTTCATGTTCATGGAGTGTATCATGGGATTGCGTTCTATACCATGTTGTTTCTTGGCAGTGACTAGCCCTCATAACCCAGCTCCAACTTTTTACCCTGTTTCTCCCACTGGCTCTACAGTACTTATTTCTTCCCAGCTGTGTGCACAGTCACAAGGTCTCTTGTTCTTTTCTTTAGCTTCTCCTCTTTCATCACTACCCTTCCTGGCTGCCACAGCGCCCTCCAATTCCCTCAACTCACGGAGGGTCCCAAGGTAAAGAAAGGCAGAGGTGAAAAATTTTAAACTGCCCCAAGATGGATAGTGAAAACACCGTGCATGAATAAATTACAGCAGAGCCCCCAACGAACAATGATTGTGTGGTTGAAGACCTGGCTGAATAAGTGTGTCAGGTACTGATTGGAAGCGTGATAAATGCAATGACCTAACAAAGGATTGACTTCTCCTGCAGACAGGCCCCTTTTAATGGATGGAAAGGGAGGAAGCTTCATTTAGAAGGGAAAGGTTGTTTGCTGTGCAGATATGACAAAGGGGAAGTAGACAACCATTGATTTACGTTTGGGAATGACAGTTGAAAAATTCAGCAATAATCATGACAAATGAGAAGAGATGCAGTCAGAAGAAAAAAAAAAATGCCAATACATTCAGCCAGCAAAGAAATGCCAAGGTCACAGGGAAGGGTTTCCAAACTTCGGGTTTTGACAACCTTAATGGCAATAATAGAAGAGATGAGAGTTGGGGTTAAAAGGGGGCGCCTGGCATCCAGGGATGCAGGTGTGGGTAATTAGTGAGGAGTTGGAGCCGAGAGTAGCAGGGAGCCTTCTTAGGCTACTGGAAATATGTCTGTCCAAGCAACTGTCTGGCCTACTGTCCTCTGTGAGGCTGGAAGAAAGCCAGGCTCTTATTGAAATGTCAGTAACAGCGACAAGAAGCAACAATGCGGTTGAATGCGTGCACCGTAGCTGATGCAGGGCATCAGAGAAGAGGTTTTGTTCTATGCTCTAGGCCAGAGTGTGCCTTCTCTTTTATGTTCGCTTACATTTCATTTAAAAGATTGATTATAAGAAAGAGCAATGGCTTCTAGGTCATCTGCCTTGTCAAATTTAGTAGGGTACGCCTGTTATCTTCTTTTTTTTTAATTCTTTGTTTGTAAGACATCGCACATATGGAGCACTGTGTAAAGACAATCAAGAAAGCTCTACACAGTGGAATGAAAAGCGAACATGTTCAGAAAGGGATGTGGTGTGGAGGGGTATGGGGGAGAGCTCTATGGTGCTGAATTACTGATTGCAACTCATTTTCTGTGTTAACATGGCGCTTGATGTACTCCTCTTTAAAATGGGGGAACTTCTGACATGAAATGCCAGGGGCAAATATTATCCTGGGGCATGATCCCTGTTAAAGAATCTGTTTGTGGGGCTGGAAGGATGGCTCAATGCTTAAGTGCAAAGGATGTTCTTCTAGGAGACCTGGGTCGGGTTTCCCAGAATCCATGTGGCAGCTCTTAACCATCTGCAACTCCAGTTCCAGAGGAGCTGATGTTGTCTTCTCATCTCTGTAGGCACAGACACACATGTGGTGCACATACATGCCTGCAAACAAAGCAGTCATACACATAAAATAAAAATAGACAAGTCTACCAGAAGAATGTAAAATCTGGATGTTTATTTGTATATATAGATGGATAGTCACAAATATTTCTATGAATAGTTCATATATGCTCTGTCTTAGCCCATCAGTCTTTTGTAGCAAGGTACCATAGGCTGGGCAGCTTATGAACAACAGAAAATAGTTTTTATAATTTTGGAAACTGAGAAATCTAGAACTGGTAAATGGTCTCCTTTGGTCCATGGGGAGCACATTCTTCTAATGTCCTCACATAAGGGAAGACCAGTTCTCTTGGGTCTGATCTTAGAAGGGACTCAATGCCATTCATAACAACTGTACCCATAAAATCTGGTCACACCTGTAAGGCCCCTCCCCCAAGCCCTACTACCCAAGTTTCAGGTGTTAGGAACGCAGTTCGCATGGGGCGGGCACACAACCCGACTGTGGCATTCACTCAAGCGCATACTTCAGGGTGTTCTGCAGCAATTACCACTGTATACTAATCTTTATTTTGTTTTATTTCTCATCTTCATATTGCTGTGGACTTCTCCCTGCATTACAAATGAGCATTTTACTTAGCTCAAATGAAATGTTGTAAAACCGTCATTCAGTTTAATGGGTGAAAACTATGCTACTTAAGCAAAGGAGAAGCCTAGCATACCGAATAAAATGGAACCAGTAGCCAGTTCTGGGAGTGACAAGCTCCTCCACGTGGGAAGTCTTCAGCTCGAGTCAACATTTGAACTATGATTTCATTTTTTTCTTTGTGCTGAATTCATTGAAGAGATAAATTTAAAAAAAACCTGCATTTTATTTATGTGAAATCAAATACCAGGAAAAGCTTTGGTGGATGCATCTTAATTTGTGAATGCTCCATTCTAAATGAAAAATGCTTTCATTTAAAGGCAAGCAACTCCCTTTAGATAAACCTGGGAGGGAAGTTAACTTGTTACGATGAATGATTTCCTTTTGGAGCTGTGATCTGTCCTGAGACATCTTGCTGTAGCAATGACTGCGGGCCTTGGTCCTGACTGGGTTAACCCCAAGGCCCCCAGGGTCACTCCTCACATGTGGCTGCTAGCCTAGGAGTTGTCTGAGGCACGTGACAACTGAGACTGAACCAAGAGCCGGGTTAAAAACAACGCCCCTGGGCTGTGGCTCAGGCTGCTCAGCAGTCCTGTTGCCCAGAGCCCTCCATCGTCCATCGTGGAGGCATCTTCTGCACAAGGAGAAATGAAGAGGGGGAAGGGCTGCGATATAAATGAGTTGGAGCTGGTATTTGAGATAATCTTGGGCCTGCAATGGTTCCTGACTAACTCCACCCCACCTGGGCTGCAGCGTGGGCGTATGGGGAAAGTAGCCTCTTTAGATTAAACATTTTCTAATCAGCTTTATCAGTCATATCTGAATTTATCTTATTTGTGGAAAATGCCAATATATTAGCAGGCATGTATGATACACAAGGTGACCCTACCAACTTAATGACATAATACATTATCCTTAATGAAGTCAATATCTTGTCTTTTAGCTGTCTGTCTATTGGGGCGATTAATTGCCGTGTCATTAAAGTTAGCTCTCTTTTCATTTGAGCTTGACAAGTCCCATAAAACTAATGTTCTTAGTTATCCACTGCTGGAATAGGATGGAGGATGGAGGAAATTGTAGTACAGAAAGGGGGTACTGCTACAGCTAACTGGAAGGACTTTTTCCAGTGACTGTTTGTATTCCTCCCTCCTTCCCTGGGGTTCTCTTGATATTCAAATTGCAGGCAGAGGTAGCCAGCTCAGATTTAGTTGAAGGTTCAAAGCAAAGAAAAGACAATGGCATGGGAATATGACACCTAATTTGGGAGTTTTGTTTTTTGTTGTTGTTTTTTTTTTTTTTTAAAAAAAAAGCTATTTAGTAGCAAAAATTTGGTTATTAGAAAGGCTTATTCAGTGAACAGATTAGCCATGTCCCCTCCAAAACCAAGATGTGTAAGCCTTGTAAGGGGCGAGATAATGGAGACAATGGGAACTATATATTCATTCAGCTTTGAATTTTTCTGTTTCTTTTTCTTTCCTTTTTCTTTTTTCTTTTTTTTTTTAAGTTTGATAGGTTGTCTGACAGAGGAGGAACGTGGCAGGTAAGGAGAGGCTAAGGGTATGGTCCTAACAAACCCCAGCTCATTGTGGAGGGAGCGAGAGTGATTGTGCCTGGGTCCCACTGCTAATTGTGGAGCACGAGCCTCACTCCCTGCCTTCCCCCTACCTCTGAAACTACAAGACAGGATGGCTGTAATTTACAGTGTGTTATCTTTGTCTATAGCGGCAAGATGATATGAAGTAAATCAAGGTACGAGTAATGAAAGACTGAGAATTTATTCCTTGGAGCACACTTTAAAGTGTAGTATCTGTTATAGTGGCACTGCCTGAAGACCCTGGAATGAGACTTGGATGAAGGGCAATAAAGCAGCATAGAGGCTCATGTTAATGTTGTTTGTCTGAGGTTAGTAATTGGGTTCCGCTGATGAGTTGTGTGAAGACAAAGTGAGAATCCTAGCTAGTATTGTAAATCTCACATTGTTGGAACAAGAAGCAATCCTAACAAATATTGATCCTCTTCGTGCCCAGAGGCGAGGAGGAGAGCTGCGGACTGCAGGGCTCGGGCTTGTTTCAATAGCACCAATTACCTTAGTGAAACCTGTGCTGTGCACGAAATCCCAGGGTGGCCTCAAACAGTGAATTAGCCATGATTAGGCTTTTTAGATGGATCTCCCCAAAATCACGCTGGCTTAGCATTCTGTCTCAATTATCCTTGCTGTCCTAAGAATGTATTTTGGGTGAAGAAATGCCTTCCAATTGTCAGAGGCCCTGGGAGATGCGTGGACCCAGCCATGAGTTTATGGCCAGTTTAAACAGACAAGGATGGGAAGGAATGGGACCATCAGACTTCACAGAACAAACAGCATTGAGTTTTGAGGAGTCCCGCCCCCATTGCTTTGGATTTTGTTGCTGTTTGGAGGGCTCTGTATTTGCAGTGTTCATATTTCTACAGTTCTCATGAGGGTGACCTCCAGAACAGGAAACACATCTCCAGCTTTTCAATTTTTGAGGTTGCTCCCTATTCAGTATTTCTTGTGGGAAGTTCCTCATGGTGCGAGAATAAGGGGCATCTTCCCCAGCGTTCTCACTGGGATGCCTGGGAAGAAATGGATTGTGGGTAAAATCGGGGGGAAATCGGTTAACATGCTTTATTTCTTTTCTTCTTGGGAAGAAAACCTTTTTTTAGCATCTCTTAGCACCTTCCCTCAACCCCTATTGACTTCAGCTGTGACCTTACAGTAATTCGACTTAGAGGACATTCCTTTGACTTTGGGTTGCATTAGACTAGGTGGATATTTGACCTTTGGGCTCATATGCTGCATAGCCTTGGAAAAAAGGTCTTTTGAGAGGACTGGAGAACAGTTGGTCACTCTGTGATACTTTAATGTGTTTGTGTCATCGTTTAAGGTACCAGAGAAGAAAGCTAAGTACAGGAGTCCCGAATCATATTGCTGAGTTCCTCTTGGTTCGAACCAAGAGCTCCACATGGCTCCAGAAACTAACGCTGGGAACTGGGAGTTGGTGCATTTTCAGGTTCTATAGCATGGTGGTTAACTAGGGAACCAATTCTCCGGGTGGTGCCATGCCGTGGATTTGCAGTCGGTTTAAATGGGGCTTACATGCCAGTGGTAGCTGGTGGCAGAGATGGAATATAGGCAATTCAGGCAAAGGCGAAAGTCAGAATTGGGAGAGTAAGAGGTTTAGGGTGGGCAGGGGACTTCTTGACTAAAGCAGTTTGGAAATGCCTTTGTTGGCTTCATGATACACACCTGGTGTGTGGAATGTTCCAAATATTCCTCTTTTCCACTTCCAGCCTGTCCCTTTTCTGGTACTGGGCTATGGTGAGGACCCCTGATTTGCCCTGTGCCCTACAGTCTAGTCTCTGTTCAGTTTCCAAGGTCCAGCTTAGAAATCATCTCTTCGTGAGGTCACCGCAGTGCTCCCCAAACTGAAAGTGAGAGTGCTCTCAGAGTGCCTGGGTGGCATTGTGTCTCTGTGTCACTTTGGTGCCTCCCACATTCCGTCTCAGGTGACAGAAGCTGTGTGGTCCCCTCACCTCCGCTCTCAGCCTGTGGGCTCTCAAGTGCAGGCACACAGTATCTTGTCCATAGTGGGGGTTCCAGAACTATCCATTAGATGAGCTAATTATGGAGAAGAGCTAGGGAATTTTATAATGGGGTGTGTACTGTCTGCAGTTTGACCTGAGTGAAGCCTCCTGACTGAAGTCGGAATGCCTCAGCACTGTGTAGATATTTCATTGCGTGAGTTTGTTATATCGGAAAGGACTGGTGATGTCTGCTTGCCTCTCCAGGCAACAAACACATTTTGGAAAGACTGTTAACTTGAAGGCTGTAATAAAATCTTTACCACTCTGAACATTCGCATTGCTCTCTGCTAAGGGGAACAAAGGCAAGAAGTGGTTCTTCTGGTAAAAATGGTTGGGGAGAGTTGAAAAAATACTCGCCCTACAAATATCACTAAGCACAGCAATGCAATTAGTCTGGGTGGAGCCCTCCCTTCACCCTTATGATAGGAGTACTGCCCCTGCAGCCAGCTTGCGGGCTCCCCAATGGGCTCAAGCCAGCGTGGAGAGAGGCGCTAGTCCATTGCCCGTTGGCCTCTTGAGCCACCTCTGAGGATTAAGTAACTAATGACGATAAAGTGCTCCATGAAAGGAGAGCTCTATAAAGTGTTATTGTTGGGGCTGTTAAAAATGGAAAACGACTTTTAATTTAGAAAGCGAACACTCAGCGTAAAGAGGGGCAGTTGTAAAGCTTTTATCGCAGCTCTACTTTCCGAAGCTCCTTGGCGACTGGCGTTGGTCCATCAGGGAGTGCTCTCCCCTGTTCATGGGACTCAGGAATGAAGCTAGCCTCTCACTGCCATCCTCTCTTGGTGCTGTCTCTCTCCTGGACCTCATCCCTTTGGGCAGACCTTGAAGCGTTTCCCGAGAGCCAGCCACTGAGAATACACATCTTATGGACAGGCAGGTATGGGAAGCACCCAGAATTGCCAAGACAGGCCACTTGTAATGACTGGGGACTTCCACTTAACACACACCATGGGGACAGCAGCCTGGCTCTCCTGTCAGTCACCGAGAACTGTGATGTCTTTTCTTCATGCAGGATGGGGATATTCAGATTTTTCTCAAGAGTGAGAAGTTTACCAAGGACTCCTTGGTTTCTCTTGCACGTTGTCACATTGATGTAGTTGGAGATCTAAAATCCATAACTATTCTTCTATAGTTATTTCGTGACTAATGCACTTTGAATGTATAGGGTTTTTTTTTAATGATAATATATAGAATTGACACAGGCAGGTCCTTCACTCTAATCTGCCCCAGTAAGAAGGCTTTGCCATTGTCTTAGGATTTCTAGTGCTGTGAACAAACACCATGACCATGGCAACTGTTATAAAGAAAAATATTTAACTGGGGCTGGCTTAAAGTTCAGAGATTTAGTCTATTATTGTCAGTGAAGGAAGCATGGTGGCACTCAGGCAGACAGGTACTCGAGAAGTAGGTACGAGTTCCACATCTGGATCCACAGGCAGCAGGAAGTGAGGGAGACTGAGCCAACTGGGCCTGGCTTGAGTGTCACCGCCAGTGACACACTTCCTCCAACAAGATCATCCCTACTCTAACAAGGCCATATGACCTAATCTTTTCAAATAGTGCCACCCCTATGAGCCTTTGGAGGCCATTTTCATTCAAATAACCAAACTAACTTTTCTAGTTCCTTTTCTGTTACTGTAATAAAATGCTCTGACCAAAAGTAATATAGGGAAGAAGAAAGAGTTTATTTGGCTTACACTTCCAGGCCATGGTCCACCACTAGAAAGTTGGGGTAGGAGCTGAAGCAGGATCTCAAAGGCAGAAGCTCCAGAGAAATTTGTTTGGCTGGCTCATTCATAGGCTCCTGCTCTGCTTGCTTTCTTATATACCAAGGGCCATCTGCCTAAGGAATGGCACTGCCCACAGTGAGCTGGACCCCTCTATCAATGAACAATGAAGAGAGCCCGTCACAGAGTTGCCCATAGACCAACCTGATCTATGGGCAACACTTATCAATTCAGATAGATGAGACTCTTCTCACGAGATTCTAAGCTGTGTCAGGTTGACAGTCATTGCCAACAAGGACACTCATTTTCTTTATCTTTGGTTTCTCTGATGACAAGTACTTTGACATTAACTCTACCTGCAGGAACACACAGCTGGTCGGTGATGTGTTTATCAGACACTGCTGCACAGTGATTGACGCTCATTCATGCCAGTTAACCCAGGCGCTCCTCTGAAGGCATCTTTCTGCCAAACACTTGAACGGGGAACTTGGGATCACTAAACACAGCCTTTTCATGACAGAGGAAATAATTACATATTTTTGTAATAACCTATTGTGTTATTACTTATATCTATGTTGCTGTGGTAAAACACTGTAACCAAAAGCAACTTGGGGAAGAAAGGGATTATTTGGCTTACATATCCTCAGTCATCTTTCAATGAAGGATGCCAAGGCAGGAACCTGGAGGCAAGAACCGAAACAGAGGCTATGGAGGAGTACTGCCTACTGGATCACACCAGAGCTTGCTCAGCCTGCTTTCTTAGGGATTCTAACTTTCCTAGTAACCCAGGCCTTCCCACATTGATTATCAATTAATCCTATAGACTTGATACAGGCCAATCTTATGGAGGAATTTTTTTTCAATTATTTATGAGTTCCTCTTCCCAGATAGATCGAGATTTATGTCAAGTTGATAAAAAGCCAACCACACTTGCCTTAGTTCCCATGAAGCTGGTGATGACAGGCTGGCTAGTTAACCATTTGCAGGAAGGTAGGAGCAGGCAGCAATCCACCTGGATGGTAGCTAGTCAGAGACACACCTCTAAGGCTGATATTATAAGTACCACCTGTTTGTTTAATTGATAACAATCGAGGTAGCCCCATTGGATTGCAGTGGTGACCTGTAGTGTCTGGCCCGGATATACTTCTTGACAGGGACGGAGCGATAAGGGTGTAGCACCTGTGTTTTAGGATCCTTCTTTTTGTTCCATAGTTTGGCTCATTATTAGAAGGCATTGATTACAACACAGTTCTTAGGTAGCAGCTGAGGATCACAGGGGCATTTCTCTGTGCTTATAACTTCTGATAGTAGTTTTAGAAAGTTCATCTTGGCATCTGGAGTTATGTAGGATAGAAACTGTTGCAATGCTACAAGATGTAAAGCTGGAAATGACACAGCCGGAGAGAATTGGTTCTGTCTAATTTCACAAATCATGCATTTACTTTCTTTACCTTATTTTTACATTAAAATCATTAGGGAGAAATAGATGCCAACCAGGTGAAGTAATTATAGACTTCCTGTCAGTTTAATAATCATAACATAGTTATGTGGCCAATACTGTTAGTGGATAGCGAAGAGATAAAAACAAATCAATTGTCATGCGTTGGCTGCTATACTTGGCACTCAGTGGCATCTAGAAGATGCTAACACATTAATGCAAATCCAATATAGCCTTTCTGTTTAAGGTTGTTTGCAATTTATTGGCACTAATACGCA
Source organism: Microtus ochrogaster (assembly GCF_000317375.1). Classification (NCBI taxonomy): domain Eukaryota; kingdom Metazoa; phylum Chordata; class Mammalia; order Rodentia; family Cricetidae; genus Microtus; species Microtus ochrogaster. Next base: position 3,767,773 of record NW_004949119.1, read on the forward strand.
ATATGCTATACAACTATTTGGTTTCATGACTCAGGGCTGAAAATAACTTAGGATAGTTTCCTATACTAGAGTTGACAGCTTCAAGTCACAGTTATTCAACAATTATTTATGGAAAACCTGCACATTTCAGGCACGGTTATGTGGTCTGGTACTTCATAGACACATTATTGTTCCATACTGAAGTATCAAAACTGCTTAAATAGTGAAAATAGAGGGGGAAATTGAATAAAGAAAAAAATCTTAACATGTTCCAACAGCCTCTTCCACTGAGTCTCATCCCTTTCTGTAGAGCTAATGCTTCTCTGCAGCCTGTAGAGTTTCTGTGAACGTTACAAAGCCATAAAGGATCCGGGTTCTGTCCACATGACACTGTGTTCCCATCAGCCCCACTGCTGGAGGACGGCTGGGGATGCTTTCCATTCCTCTACAGCTGCTGTTGTTTCTTACAGGAAGTTAACTGTCAAGTTTTAATTATTGTTTCTCTGTATTTAAGAACTCCATTGTTTTCAAGACTCTTTTCTGACTTATCAGAAGTTTGACAGTAATATGACAACTATGGTTGGCTTTAAATTTGTGCTGTATTAATTTTGTAAGCTTCTTGTCTTCATGTTTTAATTTTTAATATTTTCATTGATTTACACATATGTATTTATATGTATGAGTAAGTATATATGTACATTTATATTCATACAAATTTAATTTTTTTCAAGTCTCATTTATATTATTTTCTCCACCTAATACTCAAATTATGTGTTAGATTATTTGTAATTCTATCATTCTATCACAGGTCACATATATACAGTTTATAGTGTTTTTCTTTCTATTTCTTATTGTGATATTCTTTGTGGATCGAATTTCAAGGGCCTATAATCTCTCTTTAAAGTCATGTCTACCATCTATACTTTTCATGTAGATTATTACTAGTTTCCAAATTTTTCTTTTGATTCTCTTATTTCATTTCTCTGTGAAATGTTCATTTTATTAATATGTTTATTTATTACAGAGATAAATTTCTTTGAGACTTTAGTCATGTTTATTCTAATATATTAAAATGTGTTTAATTTCAAAGTCTTGGTCTTCATGGGGTAGCATTTAAAAATATATCAATTAAATGTCATGCTAAACGATAATGTTACAGGGACTAACAGACTTTGTCAGTTTCCCTCCTTGTAGCTCTGTCTCTTTAAGTGCACTGAGTTTTTGTTTTTGTTTTTTTCTTTCGGCAGACAGTTGACTTGGTTGAATTCAAATCATAATTCTCTGTGCAGCAGCATCTGGACTCTCTGCTTCTTCCTTTCAGATTTCTGGTTGTTACTTTCCCCTGAATCTTTCCATGTCCCAGGGCCACCCAAGAACTTAGCTGTGGTTTCCTCAATGCTCATGGTAATTTTGTCTGTGTAGTCCTCCTCAGCAATCTCTCACTTTCCTTTCCTGCTCCTGTATAATTGACAAAATTCACCCTTGATTCTTTCAGCCAATAGCATAGCCATTTCCTCTTTATATTTTATCCATTGTGCCTTTTCTTGCTAGGGGTAAACTTCCATTTAGTATTGGCTGCTTCCCTATTTCTCTCTAGTATCTCTCCATAATTCTTTAAAAAGATATTGTTTCAAAATTCAAAATTCTTATTTATGGGAGGCACAGTCTACTATAAACTGCTCTGGGATTTCTGGATGTTGAATTTCAAATCTCCTCAGATAAACTAGTTATACAAGTGTATTCTACAAAATCTTTTCATTATTCATGGCAGGTACATGCATTGATATTTAAATATCAGCGAGGGAAAATATCATTTCTATGGGTCAAAAATGTCTTGTCCATCTTCAGATTATAACAATCTGGTCTGGTTCAGATCACCATCTTAGAGATAGGCAAGCAAGGACTACAGAGGACATGACTTTACTGTAGTCACTTGCTGGTACATTGCTGAAGTTTCTGAGACATATCTAAGCAGGTTTCTAACACTCATCTAAGTACTTCTCCTGATAGGCCCAGCGAACGTCCCTTTCTGTGTCTGCGGGAGTGTGTGACTGCTCAGATGCTAGGGTACTGGGTAGAGTTTGCAAGGAAGATATGAGAAAATAACCGCTTTAGAGAGTAGAGAAACAGTAAGGGCAGGTGAAGAAGTAGCATCCCTGCGGGCAGCATGTACATTGCTTTCTTCTCTAGAATGGTCCACTAAATGCTTTTGGACCAGAGAGGACAAATAGTTGGCTTCTTGGTATGTTAGCTTATCCTCTTCCCCTAAGTCCTCTTCAGATAAGAGTATATGAACTTGGCCAGTTCTCTGCACACGAGCTATTCAATGCCAGGTCCATGCACTTCCATGCTGAAGTCCCCTTCCAGTCCCTAACTGTTCCTACCACATGCAGGTAGATGTAGAGCATGTGGCTATGCCTGGGACTTTCTGCCATTCCCCTCATAAGTAGGAGATTTAGGACCAGATAGGGAATTGGTAGATCAGCCATAAATCCTAGGAAGGATAATGGCAGATTCATTTGGCTGTTGGCATTTGATTTGTGGATGTGTTAACGGTCTCAGAACCTCTTAGAGGAGTGTGATGAGGAAAATACTGTTCGGGAAATGCTGTTCAGGCTGCCCACTTGAGTTCTTGGTTGAGCTGTGGATATTCAACAAGTAGGTAAATGGAAATATTCCACAATAAGAGTTTCTCCTTGGTTCCTAGCTTATGGAAGGAGGGCATTCTGTGAAGAGAGACTGACGGTTGTTGTGAAGTTTGTTTAGAAAAGCAAATGTTTGTGCACTCTAGAGATACAGAGTGGGCTGAATCAAAGAAAGGTAGAAAAACAGTATCCCAGATTTTGCTATAGACTCGTGAGATATTTTAATGAATATTTATGAGGTGAGTGGCATATTAATGACATAAGATACTCCTATTCCCCTCCCAAATTTCGATGGACAAAGTCTCCCTTTTAGGCTCTTCCTTCCTGTGATCCTTTTGAAGTGCCCAAAGCCACAATGCAAATAATATTAGAGTGAAGCTTGGGTCTTTTGAGACTGGAGGTCCTTAATTAGTGCACATTTGTGACAATTGGGAAAGTGCCCTCATGCCTACATTTCTGATACAGAAGCTTCAAGAATATGTTATTACAAATGGCCATCCAGATAATCAGAACTTCCAAAATCCTACTATCCCAAGCGTTTCCTTGGTTCCTCATGGCTGACTCCATTCCTAACCCATAGGCACAGTTACCAAGATGCAAACGCCTTGCTTACCCATTGTCTTTGTCTTTGAACTTGGTTTCTTTTGCCTAGGCATCTTTCATGTTTCATAATCATCACAGAGTTCTTGTCTTTTCATGGTCCCTATCATTCTCCATAGTCATGTGTAGACTCTTAGGAGGATATCGGATGGTCTCCACAGATTAGCGGGATGATAATGTTTTGGGTTAGAAGAAACTTCTTAAGACTCCAGGTTCATTGCCTTCACATCATGTAGAACACTAGACATGGAGAAATGGAAAGTTACCCAAAGTCATGTGACTGGTTAGGTGTAAAACCAGGCCTAGAAGTCAGTCAATCTTCTAGATCCTTCTCTCCTTACTCACTGGGACCATTTTAACTTCATCATGAAATTTAGGTGAGATATTTCCTCTAAGTGGGATTCTCCTCTGCCTGAGGGAATGGTTTTTCCACTTCTGCAATTCATCTTCATATCTTACTAATTTTTAATTATGTGATGTTGCACATATGGGATCACCCATGACCTGTACTTCAACCTGATGTCTAAGACTTTACCAACATTATGTGTCAGCTTTAAGAACCCTGGCTACACAGCCCTTTTCTTAGAGAGAACACTGATTTGGTGGTTAGATTGACTCAAAGAACTGAAACCCAGTCTCGTTGATGCAGCCTGCTTCTGGTATGGGGTGATGGTGGAGGCATCTGAGCTCATTTCTTTTGCTATACTTGTCTGTACATATACACATAGCATCATGTTTGTCAAGATGTGGGCTGTCCTCAGCAAGTAGGCAGGAGCTGAGAGGGAGAGGGAGGCTGATCTCCACCGACAGCTGTCCAGGTATGGAAGGAGGGGAACAGAGTCTTGGATATATGTTGTGTTCAAGTGACTTTGAGAACATCTATAAGTTCTCCCTTTAAAGGAAGAATGGCACATTTTCTTCATCGCTGTGAAAGCTGAGCCACACACTTTGAAGAGGTGCTTGGTTAGTGCTTGATAGATGGGTAATCAGTCAGTAGCTATTTTTTAAAGAATCATATGTGCATTTAAAGGTATCAGCATACTAAGCTGGTAATGCCATCTCAACTCTGCAGAGAGACTTATGGTAATCCACAGATCTCCCACAATGTGGCCTGTCTCTTCTGCATCTGAGAGTTGGTTGTTGAAATGTTCTTGGTAGACAATTGGATTCTACAGGTAAGTTCATCCTCCCAGGCTGATGGTACTTTTATTGAGAGCAGTGATATCTTGTGGGATTCCCACTCCTCAGCTGTGGCTTCTAGAGGCTTTGAAGAACATATATTATGCAGTGATACGTGTACCACAGATGAGATCTCCCCAGTCGGGTTTGCATGATGTCTCAAGTTCTAGTCCCTTACTTAGTGGTTGATGATCATGAGGCTGAGTGGTTAGTTCACTCAAAGTGTAGGGTGAGGCTTGGAGCCTGACACTAGTCACACCATGTCCTTTCAAAAGGGAAGAGATGCTATTGGGGGTGTAATAGTCAAGTTCCAGTTCCCAGTGACAAGGCAATACTATTTCCTGGGCAGGCTAAGAACAGACATCCTCATAGCTAGCAGGTCATGAGATGATCGTTATCATTAAGTGTAAGGATGGGCATATTAGTGGTATCTTTTAATACATAGTCGTCATTATAAAAAACCCTGCTCTTGCCAAAGCCATTCCCCTTTGATAGGCTGACAGACATTGTTCTTGTGTTCTTGGTGTTGATTACAGCAAGGGATAGCACTCTAGTGTTCTCTGTTAGGTCATCAGGCAACAAGGCAGCCTAAACAGATGAACATAAATTGGCGACAGATTAAAAATAGTGGAGTACAGCCCATTAATAATCTCATATTTAGGACTTGCCTTTCACTGCATGTACCAAATCTGCAACATTTACTCTTTTCTCAGCGAGACAGGCAGAGAGAACCTTTCCCCTCTGAGTGATAGGCTGGGATTTTCTGAGACAGAACATTTGTCTGTCAGGGACCATGGCTGCTTTCATGATTTACTCGCCGTCAGATGATGCTGGTGTCCGCTTGGTGATATAGCCTTTCTGGATATGGGGAAATTTGTTAACTTTAGCTTTGACAGGAAGATAATTGCTGATGGTTAACAGAACGGAGCCAAATCCGTTGGGTTTTTTTTTTCCTGTAATGTGAGTATGGGACCAGTTTTGAGAACCCTGATTTTTCCTGTGTAAACTGTAAATTCCAGGCAGAGGGGGAGGGTGGGAAGGAGAGAGAAATAAAGAGCGATTACACTTTGACATAAATGTATCAGAATCTAGATTTTCTTTTTCTCTTTTATTTCTTTCCTCTTTTCTATCCTTTTGAAACAGGTTTCTACTCTGTGTACCCTTCTATCTCTACCGTTACCAGTATGTACCAACATGCTTGCCTATCTCTTTCAATTTTTGATTTTTTTTTAATGCTTATATCATACCTTACTGAAAAAGTGCTTGTTATCTGAAGCAAAGACAAACAAACAAAAACCAGAGATATTTGAGTGTGTATATGCTAAGGGTATCCTAGAATACTGGAACCAGCTTGCACTTGGTCAAAAGATTTCTCTTTAGTGAGTCTTTGCTTTGTGAGGTGCTTCTCTTGAGAGTCCATAAATCTGGGCTTCCATCCCAAGGTCTATCAGTTTGCCTTCCCACAGTGCAATCAAGTGATTGGCTCCATGATGCCTCGTAATGTCTGAGCCCTGAGGGCTTCCTGTAAAAGTCTTAAAAGGATGAGAAAAATGCTTAGAGTCCCAGAGGATGCTCCCGTACTTCAAAGGGCAGTTGTCAAAGAACTAGGAAGGAAGATGGACTCCAGTGGTTTCCTTGGTAAGGGCAGAGGGGCAGATCATGTGATATAATTTAAGAGTCTCTGGAGAAAGTCTGGAAAAGTAGAACTGCTGTGTCTCTGTCCCTACGAAGCCCAAGTGTGGTCCCTTTACGCTTTGGAGCCCTCCATATGAATGTGGGCGTGGTCTGTACAGCAGATGCAGCATACAGGGCTGTGACTGATGGGACAGAGATCTGGTAATTCAGTTCCTTTTTGTCAATGGAATTTGGGGTGACTAGCCCTATGGGGGTGTTTTTCTCTGGATATGTGACTGGATAAATCTGAGGAAAGAATGTGCGCTTTCTCTCTTGGGCGGTCGGAGCAGGAGCAAGCCTTTCAGTTGGTCCTCCTCACCCTTGGGCAGAACTGCAGGACAATGGCAGCTAGATCAGCAGTGGCACCTTCCTCGTCCTATATTCATCAGTCTGTTTTTCCATTGCACCCCGTAATAAATTATTGACCAGACTTTGTGGGTTCTCACTTCAGGAAAGCTTGCTTGATTCAAGCAGCCTGTGGTCTCTGTAGCTGCAGAAGGGGCACCCCGAGGACACCACTCCACATCTCGGTCTCCTTGAGCTCTGGGAGAATATTCACCTTGCCCCAAAATGCTGGGGAAAGGGCAGAAGTGTGGGACACAGCAAGATTGCCATGTGGTAGTGTTGAGCTTTGTTGGGGGTGTGTGGAGAACACCCTTCTGCAAATGTTGAAGAGTTCAAGTCCCTTACATCAGTACCACATCTCCTGGGATATGTTTCCTATTTCCCTGAATTGAACTTCTCTTTGGGGGTCACTTGGTACCTGTAGTAGTCTGAATGAGAACGGCCCTGCTGGCTCATATGTTTAAATATGTACTCTAATTACCTTGACAGATGAGAGTTCAGGACACCCTGTTTTTAACTCTGTCCAGTGGTTATTAGTAACCACTCTTATGCAGATCTTGTAGAAAACAGGAAGTGTGTCAAAAGAAATATAAAACATTCAGTTTGAGGAGCAAAACAGCACCAGGAAATGTAATGTTGGGGGCATAATTTGTGATGGTCAGTGGGATAAAGGGAGTGGCACCCTCAGGGAAAGACCCCACACAACAATGTTCCGACTTGTAAAAAGAACAAAACTAAGAAATTTTCAGCTCCTAAGCAGCAACAACAAATTGAAGCTTCTGGCTACATCCCAAGTAGGCAGTAGTCAGACTTGACAGCATCATCCATGCGGTTCTGGCTTCAGAGTCATGAAGGACGCATGAATGGACGTCCTGAGAGACAATAGCATGCATCGTGAAAGTGAAGCCTGGATTGCACTGAAGGTCCCAAGACGTTGGTGATGCCAGGATCGTGAAACATCTGCCAGCGAGAGCTGCAGAGAAGGAATAGGAACATCCCAAGGAAAAGGAGTATGCTGTAGGTACCACAGCTGGAAAAGGAGTATGCTGTAGGTACCACAGCTGGAAAAGGAGTATGCTGTAGGTACCACAGCTGGAAGGGCGGAACCATCTAAGCCCTCTGACATCAGGCACAGAGCTGTAGAATTTGGAGTTTGCCCTGGGGATTTCAGTCTTGCTTTGGTCCAGTGTTTTCTCGTTATTCCTCCACTTTGGAGTAGTAATGCATATTGGGTTACACTGTGTGATCAAAGTACATAGTTTGCTTTTTTTATTTTACAGGGGTTGCAATTAGGAGTTTTCTTTGACTCTCAGAAAAGACTTTGAACATTAGACTTTTAAATAGTGTCAAGATTGTGAAAGACTATGGAAATTTTTGAAGTTGGACTTTGTGCATTTTGCATTATGATATGGCCATGGAATATCATCATGTGACTAAGAATGGCCCCATAGGCTCATATAGTTGAATACTTAGTCTCCAGTGTTGACAGAACTGTTTGGGAAGGAAAAAGGTGTGGCTTTACTGGTGGAAGTGTGCCACTGGGAGTGGGCTTTGAGTTTCAAAAGGCTTGTTCCATTCCCGGTCAGCTTTCTCTATATACCTTCCTTGTGGATCAAGATGTAAACTCTTGGCTGTCCTGCTACCAAGCTTTTGTTCAGCCATCGTGGACTCTAACTGCTCCACCTCAAAAAAAAAAATTGTAATCGCCAAACTAAATGCTTTCATTTATAAGCTGCCTTGGTCATAATGTTTTATCACAGCAATATAAAAGTAACCAAGGTAGTATCTTACTGTTGGTTATTCTGCTCACCTAACCGTCACATCTCTGTGGCTTCTGAGCTGATAAGCCTCACCAGCGCCAAGGACAGTAGTCTGTCTCCCTCTCTATAGCCTGGTATCACCAGCCTTAGCACACAGCAATTCCTGTTGTGCTGAGTGAAGAATGAAGCTAGAGGTGGATCACCCATGTACGATTCCCAGGCACTGTTTCTCATGCCTGGGAAGTAGTCTTGATTTCCCCAAGTTAATGTTTTTTTCTAGGACTTTCTGGCACACCTTGGAGTACTTTGTGATTGTACAGCCTAGTAGAGACATCACCAGGGGCTCATCATTCTGTCTCAGTGAATCGTGTTGTCCATGGGTCATTGTCAGCTGCTTCTACCCACCCTTTGGAGCTGGACGTTGAAGTGGTATCGTTGGCCAGACCTGGTTCATTTGCAGTGTTGTGTGTTGAGGTTGTTGACATTGTTCTTTCCCAAGGTTGCTTACAGCTTCCATTGGAGACTGAACAAGGGATGTTGAAGAACTTAGTATGTGCACCATTTGCATGACAAGATAGCCCTAGTTCAGGCTCGATGACTGGTGATGGGGGTGTGTAGATGGCAGCGTCTGGGAGCTTGGAATCAATCCCAAGGGGGGCCCTGAGGACCAGAGAGGATGGGCTGAGAGCATACAGCATAAGCAGATAGAGCAGAGACAGTGACTCAGAGGGCACAGGCCTGGGGCGGTGTTGTGGAACAGCTTGTAGCAATGATGCATCACACCTCCGGGGGAGACACTAGCAAGCCATCTCCCGGATTGAAGTTTTTTGCATATTACTAAGTAGACCTTTCTGAATTCCTTCCTGCAGGCGATCATTTAAAAGACAGCCATCCTTTGTGAAATGTTCCCTCACCCGCAGGTCATCTGGCCCATTTTTACTCTGTGGACAGCAGAGTGCTAGCCTATTTCTGTGTTTGCCTGACTTTTTATGGGTGACCTTTGTTCCTGCATGATAAATACACATTTGAAAATATTGATTTGCTGCTTCCCACTTTGAAAGCTTAAGAAAGCCGACCTCTGCTCATTGTGTCTGACTTGAATTCTTCAGGCTGACCAATCGACCCTTGGAAAGGCTATGAGCTGTACCTGTGGTCCTTGAGGATCTTTCTAGGGGGTCTGTGGCTGCCATGGTGGCTGTCTCATGCTTGAGAGAGGGGCCTCCTAATAAGACAGCACACATCTCTGGCCCAAATCTAATGACTTTTAAATAGCTCATAGGAAGAGAAGAATCTTCATTGCGGAGTCTGAGAACGTCCCTCAAGGGAGGTTCCGTTTTCCAGGCCGGTGCCCTCCACTCCTGTGGATGCTGTGTTGTGCTTTGCCGGTTGCACGCTCCCTACCTCTGGCCCCCACCCCGCCAATTGCTCTCCGTTTTATTTTCTTTCCTGGGTTTTACCACGGTGTGACCTCATGTTGTATTTTTTCTGAATGACAATGAAAGTAATTGAAAATATTGATTGGCAGTACAGTTAAGTTGTCAACACAACCATTTAATTTGTCAGGAGGACTTGTTAAATTGTCAAAAATCATATAAAAAACTCCTTCAGTCACTGATGATATACATTAGAGAGGTTCATGAATCAAATGGGCCATTTTGCAGATAAATGTTGAAGAAAAATTCTGAAATTGTTTGCTTTAGATATGTTTGTGTTCTCTCTCTCTCTCTCTCTCTCTCTCTCTCTGTGTGTGTGTGTGTGTGTGTGTCTGTCTGTCTGTCTGTCTGTCTGCCTCATTCTCATGTGTTATCTCATCACACTGTACAAAAGTATTGGAATGGAGACCGTAGCACAAGGTAAAGGAGACTGCCTTTTGAATGGGAGGTTTGCTAAGATACCGAGGCAGAATTAAGGTCATGTGAAACAATTAGATCGTACTATTCTGAGTCATGCCCTGAAGTTTATAGGACAAAAGCACAGGGTTATGCCTTCCTGGAGGTATAGGGTTTGCAATAAGCATCTGGAGTTGGTCTTTTGGCTTTTGACCTTGGGGGAAGACTCTTTCATGGATGCTGCACTGTTGGCTCCACCAGCCCTGCCTGGGAGTAGGGTGGGCAACACCTAGCTTCCTACTCAGAACCAAGGACACACTTGTCCCCTGTGTACACTGTTGATGCAATTTTGATTCCTGAAGGTGTTCCAATGTGGAGTTGCAAGTCTCTTTACTTGGATTAAGAATGTCACTTTGAGTCCGGTTTTATCCCAGCAAAGGAGGGGAACTTGATTGGGGGAGGGGGAGGGAAATGGGAGGAGCTGGCGGGGAAGAGACAGAAATCTTTAATAAATAAATAAACGGAAAAAAAAGAATGTCACTTTGAGGCTGGGCAGTGGTGGTGCACGCCTTTAATCCCAGTACTCAGGAGGCAGATAAATTTCTATGAGTTTGAGGCCAGCCTGGTCTACAAGAGCTGGTTCCAGGACAGCCTTCAAAGCTACAGAGAAACCCTGTCTTGAAAAACCAAAAAAAAAAAAAAAAAGAAGAAGAATGTCACTTTGTGGTCAAATCCAGTCAGATTGTTGTTAATATATTTATGGCTGTTTAATGTCATGATGTATTAATGTCCAGAGTCGTAGCTTAATCTAGCTTCAGGGATTTTCTCAGAAGACTGTTGGGGTCGTTCTCACAGTCATGGTTTCCACAAGGTGTATTGTGATAATCAAGAATCTAAAATACCCCCAAGACTCGTGCACCCTAGTTCCCAGATGCTGAGATGTTGCTGCCCTGATTATATTTTGTGTTGTGTAGTATGGGGACTTTAAAGGATAAGAAATTTGCCAGGTGGAGTGGGCCCCCAAAGTGCCTCTTTGGCTGATACACAATGGGGAAATGACAGATATTTGAAACAAGGAAGGGATTTGACCTGCCTTCGGTGGCTGGAGGATAGACAGGCTCAAAAGACTCTAGGTAGCTCCTTGGAGACCATGAACAGTCAAAACCAGCAGACCCAGAGATGCACAGAATTTAATTGCTGAGGTACCTGGCAGGTTAGAATGCAGAATAGGAGTCCACCTGACAGATTACCTGGTTTTGTTTATGATTCCTTGCATATAGATCTCAGCCCAGAGGCAGAATATTGAGTGCAGTGCCAGAACCAGGGTGCTGCGCCCAGGGTCCAAAGACTATTTCCCCTGATCGCAGACCTCACGCTGTAAGCTGGCATGCAGCTCTAGGCTGATGAAAAATGTCCTTAAAAACAAAGCTACAACCTATATCACTTGATTCCAGTGGGAGGACTAAGACACAGCACCTCAGAGCTTTCAACATTAATATTTTGTTTGCACAATGTCTCCCCGCTCAGTGTCTCCATGTTGTTTAGTCTCTCAATGCAAGTTAGTTGATATTTTTGAGTGCAAATTGTTTACCTAGTCCCATGCTGAAAGTTTTGTCAGAGAGAAGCCAAGATGGGATGCTTACAGTTAAAGAACTGTGTTTGATCTCAGGAGATGCCAAAGACTTGAAGAGGGACTGGTCCAAGAACAGTGAAGGACTAGGAAGCATAGGGACCGGCATGGACCATTAAGAACCACAACATCTGAGAGAAGAGCCTGTTTTGTTGAGCAAGGAACAAGCTGGATGGGGCGGGCTAAATGGTGTGTGAACTTCAATCAATCGGGTGTGCTCACCATGCTTGTCTCTTGGGTCTCTGAAGTGAGTCTCATTTGTCTCCTCCTGATTTGTCCCCCTCCTGGGTGTTTAAATGGGGCTGAGGCCAACATCAAAATGCACAGAGACCTGCAGGGTTATCCTGCAGTTCCATTCAGACACCTCTGAAGGCCCAGATAGGTTTGGAGATTTGGGCCCTGTTTATACTTCCTCCATTACACAAGTTCACTGCTTGAAGCCAAGGTTGGGATCTTTGATCTGAACAGTTCAAGTTCATGTAATACCTCTTCTCTTTCTCCTCCCTGCTGTCATTCAGGGACCCTCCAGTCTGTTCCTGTGACAGCCTCTTAAATAGGTTTCCATGTCTTCGTGGTAAAAGTTGGCCCATTAAGGTCTGTGTTCTATCACACAAAACAAAAAATAGCAGCAGGAAATAGTTATCTGCTTTATAAAGGCAATAGCAACAACCTTATACACAATGCCTTAATCCATTAGTGGGGTCTTTATCACATGGCATCCCTGAGCTGCAGGGGTAGCTGGGAGATGTAGTTTCTAGCTGAGTTGTTGTATACCTTTCTTGTAATTTTGATTATAATCAGCCATAGCTGCTGTCATTGAAATCTTTGCTATTTGGTTATGTTTTCCCTTCCCTCCCACTGACTGAGCAGTAAGTCCTTAGAATTATCCCTCAGCTTCTCACCATTGCAGTGCTAGCACTTGTAGCAGCGCTCATTACATAGTGGATATGCAAAGGGGTTTGCCGAGTGCACAAACAACTCAGCCGATGAATGAAGGCATGGGTTGCTGAAAGCAATCAGTTTGGGGCCCTCCATCCTCTGGTGACCCCATATTGGTCTCTGTGTTTCCCCAGGTCCAGCAAGACTGTTACTGGACTGTGTTGAGGACAGCCTGGGAGTGGGTGCTTAGCTTCGCTCACTGGTCTGCAGTCTTCGAACCCAGGATTCGGGAGATGAAGGGCTATTTCATTAATCCTTGCACAGGTTGGCCTTCTTATCGAAAGACTCAGGCCTAGCCTTTGTTAGGGACAACAATGAAGGGAGCCTTTAAGAAATCTCCGGCGGGTGCCGAGCCATTGCAGATTAGGTCAGTGGAACTGCTGCTAGGTTGAGCGTGATGGATGAGCAGGAGAATGAGTTTCTGCTGTGCGGCATTGTGAAATCTTTTCATTGTCACCAACGGGCCTATGAGGAGCTGATGAATGAGGGAGCAAGTGTCAGAAACGCCCTTCCTTGCCCCAGTACAGTTTTAATATCTCCCTGAGCTACGGGATGAGTATTGATAAAAGTAAAGTTTAAAAATAGCCTCAGAGTGATGGGTAGCCGTGATTTAAGGAGAACAGCAATGGGGTTAGAGAGGGTTCATTTTCCTGAAAGTGCATGAAAGGAAGCGAGCAAGAGAGAGAGAGAGAGAGAGAGAGAGAGAGAGAGAGAGAGAGAGAGAGAGAGAGAGAGGAGAGGGGAGGAGAGCCGAGGCTGAGCTGGACCACGAGGGGAAAGAGCAGGAGGCTTTTCTAAGCGGCTAATGTGATGAGGATGACGAGGGCTTTGATGGATGAGTTAGATCCATCTGGTCGCAGTATAGGTAATAAATAGCTGTGCTCGACTCTGACCTCTCCCACTTACCAGACACATCTTTCTCTTTTGGGGATATCCAGGAGGGAGCTTCCATTAGAGCAAAGAACCCGTCATGAGCCCGAGCTGGGAATGTTTATGGGCTTGTACAGAGGGCAAAAAGGAGATGGTATCCGAGGTACAGGTTTATAAACTAAAACTGCAGCCTGTGCCTTGCCAGAGATGGCACTGGTGACAGAAATGTATTTTCATGACTGGGGATGCCACTGATGAAGGTGAATACAAGAGATAGGTGGGTGGGGTACAGTCCCAAGGGCTGTTGGGGCAGCGCCTTAGTTTCTGGCTGTCAGTAGATCAAGGCTTCCTTTAATCTCCATTCCCTTCTCTTTAAGCAATGGTTGGGCCAAGATTGGATGAAATGGGTCTGTATGTAGCTGTGTGATTCTTGGTTAAGGTGGTTTGGGAAGAGAGTATTCTAGTCAATTCAACTTCCTGTTACTCTGTTGGGAACATTATAAAATGTACAGGCATTTGTGTTGGAGTGGGCCCATCATTTTACATGCAAGTGTCTCTTTTCATCCTCTGAAGACATGAAATGGGGACATAGCTCAGGTGACAAAGTGCTTGCTCTGCAAGCAGAAGGATCTGAGTTCAATCCCTGCTCAGGTAGAATGTCAGGCAGGGCAGTGGGCGTCTGTAGCCCCAGTGTTGCGGGGTGAAGAAAGGTCCTGCGAGCTAACTGGCCAGCCAGTCTAGCTTCATTGGAAACCTTATTTCCCAATAACATAGGAAGTTGTTAGTGAGGAAGATACTAGATGTCAGCCTCTGGCATACAAACA
>NW_004949119.1:3782146-3787146 GCF_000317375.1 Microtus ochrogaster
ACACACACACACACACACACACACACACACACACACCATAGAGCCTTCCCTCGGGAACATTTCCACAGTGTCCTTGTGTAAAAAGATTTCCCTTGCCTTTCTAACATATATCAATGTTTGATATAAAAATTGGGGAGGATAATTAAAGTTTTATGCACTCGTATTGAAGAAATGAGGAAGACGGAAATGAAGTGGGCCATGGATTATACAGCTGGAAGTGGATTTGGTGGGGAATATGAGTTTGCCTTGAAAAAAGTTAAGTGGCAGATCCGAGAGCGCAGCAACTTGCTTACTTCCTGAAAGGAGACGAGGATCCTGGAGAACACCCATCAGAGCCCCTGCCTTCCTGCTGTCCAGGCCTGACTCTCACCTGCTGGGCTCCTTTTGCATGGAGGAACCGCTGAACATCCATGGTAGCAGATCCCCACCCACTGTGACAAGCCTGCTACCACATGGTGTGTTCAGAGAGGGCTGGGGTGTGAGCTGGCTTTAAAGTGTGGCCCTGCTTTATAGAAGTCACTTTGCCATGTTCAGCATAGCATGGGCAGAGTCAGAGAGCAACGAGAACTTCTTATGGTGACCCCTGCCCTTGGAAAAATCTGTATCAGGGTGTGTTCTCTCCACCTAAAACCAAGCACACTTCTGCATGCCCTTGCGTGTAATTCAAGGGGGACTTGTTGGACTCCTTACCAAGTCAAGAACTCAGCTAAGTGATTAAGTGATTATGAAAGGTTATTGTGTGAGTTCATACATACAGGTGTGCACACATATGCATATGCATCTACTCATATGCATGCCTATGCATTATATATGTTTGCTTACACATGCCAAATGACTAGGGACATTCAACTCATCCTCAACTGAACAATAACCCAACAATATTCACTATCAAAGGAGTCCAGAGACCATACCTGCTTTGAGCACCTCATTTGTGAGTCATGTGATCTGCAAGCTCGGCTGCTTCTGTTTACCTAGAAGTGTATTTGCCACAAACTCCTGCAGAAGTTACCCTCCTGTAAAAAGTACAAGAGACTGTAGGCCATTCAAGTGGAAGTCCCCAGTAGAGCTCAGCCGTAGAGTCCTGTCTTTATCTTCCCAGCACCCTACACATCACAGACTCTCATCCTGGACAGTGCCTTTGCTCTACAATATGCACACGTGTAGCCTCATCTTCATTCAGAACTCAAATCCTCCGGTTTAATAGTCTTAGCTCGAGTAGAAGTGGAAAACAGGACTCCAGAGGCAATTCACACTAACTGTGAATACACTCCAAGTTCCCCGAATGGCCTTAGTTAGAAGACCCACTCTAACCTCGGCCGGTTTCCAGCTGTTGAATTTGGGCACTGTGGCAATAGAAGACAAAAAATAAAATTGGTTGCAGAAAAGAAAGCAGCTGGAAAGACAAAGGGTGATAAAATTGAGCGTTCTTCTTTATGTAAGAGCAGCTTGCAAAGATTTGAAGGCAGAAACCAGCGTCCAGGATTGGGGACAGGAAAGCGGGAAAACCTTATGTTCAGACTTCGAAGTCTGCCCAGCTGGAGACAGAGGAACGTGACTGTAATCAAAGCTTAAGGAGTAAACCTAACATGGAAACTGGAAAGGCCCTCCCTGCTTGTAAGGACATAATAGTCAAGCCTCGTTAACTGTAAGGTGGCTGCTGGTATGTGTGGTGATGAGGGGCTCAGCTGATGGGACAGTTGCAGAGAGGAGCCGGGGTGAACACAGACTATGTGACTCTCAGGAAGTCAACCTCCACAGAACCTTTTCTCTCAGGAAAATAACCAATGTTATTCAAGGAGGAAGCCACTTAGAAAGAAGGAAAAATACTTTGCATGGTCTTTCAAGCCCTCCAATTAACATTTCTTTATATTTTAATGTGTTCCTTGCAGTAGCCTACCACTTTTTGAATAGAGTATTTATATTCTGCCTTTCTACTTGGTTTTGTAACGTATGCATTTTCTGTGTAATTATATATTCTTGATGAAAAGTATTTTAATATCTCCCTAATATCCTTGTAGCAAGACTCTTTCTATTTCTTGGTTTGTTGCCTTTCCTGTTATTCAGTCTCAAGGCACACCTGTTTCCAGGTAGGTTTTAGTTTCTTTATTTTGAATCCTGCAAGGAGAGTTGCTGGTCAGAGTGTAATTGGCTCATGGGGTCCCTGAGATCTATTGCCACACGGCTTTGTCAAAATGTAAGCAGCCTTACACCCTGGCACATAGATGTTGAGCATCAAAAGAACCTCTGACTTTTAAGATTCATTTTGAAAATTGGCATTCATTATTTTGGTGTTTGTGTGTGTGTGTGTGTGTGTGTGTGTGTGTGTGTGTGTGCATGTGTATGCACCTATGTGTGCACACATGCTTGGGTGCGTATAATTATATTTTGTTGTTTTTCTCCTCTCCTTTCCCCACTGCCTTCTCCCCCTCCTTTGTGTCTGTGTGCATCTCTCTGTCTGTACAGCTGTGTGCATGTCTCCCCTTTACATAAAGATACCAGTGTATCTGGCTTGAGCTGTACTCTACTGCCGTAACTGTCCATCGCAAGTGCCAGGCCCTAGTTCCAGCTGAAGTCACATGTTCAAGTCCTAGGGGTTAAGGCTTATGCACACCAACTTTGGGGTGCATAGTTAAATTCATAGCAAAGAGATTAAGTCACGGGGTATTGGCCCTATAAGGAAGTCATCTTGGGTCTAGGTTTTGTCCTTTCTAATATGAAGTCAGTAGTCTAAAACAAAGGGTTCTCAAGGTGGGATCACCAGACCAAGAGTGTCTGCACCCCTGGTAATCTTGCTAGAAATGGAGTCTGAGGCTTCACTTTAGATGTGATCAATCAGAAACTCTCTGTCAAGGGTTAGCAGTTTGGAATTCTAGCAAGTCATATATGTGGTTCTGCTACACAGGACTGTGGTAGCTCAACCTGGCCTCAAACTCATGACCCTCCTGCCTCTACCTACTGCTTGTTGAGGTTTTAGACATGTGCCACCATACCAGGGCTGTAGTTTTAAGCTCATGAAATAGTATTGACTGATTTGAGTGTTTCCTTCCCCTTATATGTCCACTCAAAGTAATGTTTATTGATCAAGTCACCATATCAGGCTTTAGCCAAAGTTTTTGATAGTGCTCCTTACACAACTATGGGGCTTTGTTTCCGATGAACTTCAGCTTGGCCTTTGGTTATTCCTATTTCCTGAGGAATAGTCAAGGCTGGTGAGATGGCTTGGGCCAGAGACCTAGCTATAGAAACATCCTGTTATTGATGTATGGATTGTGTAGGAAGGCCTAATGGAGACAGCTGTGGAGTTCAGGGAAGACCTATTAGGGAATTAATTCATTAGAGCCCAGCTACATGCTGTTATATCTATTTATTTATTTAGGCTAATGTCTTTTGTTTATCTTCCCATAACCATGAGTACCTGTCAATAGCTGATAATGTACTTGAATTTCCTTCAGTATATTAAAGTTTTAATATTGGATATTTTCTGAGAGGAACAAAGCTTATATTTTATGTTGGCATTTTGGTACTTAAAGTCTTATTTGTAGAAACGTAGCAGAACATCCTGTGTAACAAACTGGCCAGCCGATTTCCTCCTCATTTGACAAGGTCAAAATCCTCTTCCTTGGCATTCTCCCCATCGTATGTGTTGGTGATCATGTGTTAGAACAAAGCTGGGCATCAAAGGTTTCCTATCTTACTTCCTTATCACTGATATGGGATAACATCTGTCTGTCTGTCTGTCTGTCCTTCCATCCCTGACAATGCTCCTTACTTACCTATTCTTACTGTATTTTGCTCTTTGACTATGACATTTAGGTCTCATGATTATCATGGTGCCCATGTGATTTCTCTAAATGAAAAGCTGAGTTAATGGTAAATTCCTACTGGGAACCAGGGGCCTTTTGGTTCCAGCCTCAGTTTGGTGAGTCCCAGGTGAGCTCAAGGAAGCTGTATGGTCCTCTCGTCTTCACTTGAAGTGGTTGGGTGGAATGACATCTCTGAAACCTGCTTTTGAGTGAGGGCAAAAGTGCATGAATATGACAGTGTTTTTTTTAAAAAATAAAAGTGTTGTATGAGCTGGGTGGTGGTGGCGCACGCCTTTAATCCCAGCACTCGGGTGAGTTCGAGACCAGCCTGGTCTACAAGAGCTAGTTCTAGGACAGGCTCCAAAACCACAGAGAAACCCTGTCTCGAAAAACCAAAAAAAAAAAAAAAAAAAAAAAAAAAGTGTTGTATGGATGCCGGGGAGTCTGTACATAACCAAGCATATTTGAAATATTTTTCCAGTTCAGATTAAAACTATCTTTATTATTACCTTTAAATCTTCTTGCTGAGCTCATACACAAATGTGCATGGCTAATGGTAGTGGGCCCATGTCAATCTTTCTCGTTTGGGGTGCGGTATTTCGTTTCCTCATGATGTGGACCTGGTAATGATCACTGCTGATATTTACCACATTTTATTAATGTTATTTTTTGTGATCCTGCAGGAGATAATTAGGACTGGATTTGTTTTTTTTTTCATTTTCATATTATGAAATTTCAAACTAAATAGTGACATGTGGAGAGGAGAGAAATAGCACAGGGAAGGAATGTGTTACAAATAAGCTCAACCCAGAAACCATATTTAACATGGATTAAAATTAATGTAGCCCTGTGTTCATTATTTATATCTATTATGTAGAAAATACGTTACTGGGCTCTGAAGAATCAGACCTTAAGAAAGGCTCCTTTTCTCCTTTGGAAAATATCCAATTAACAAACTGTCCAGACGGGAGAAGGTGGGGGATGTTGGGGTAGACAGGAAGCCTCTTCTTTCATTTATTTATGCTAAAATCTTCATTTAATTCCTAACATTTAATACTATCAGCCATTGGCTGGATTGAGCTAATTAGCTTCTCTCCATGAGGGGGAGCGTGAGTTTCAGACCAGCTTCTCTGCAACAGACTTACGTTTTATTTCCTTTTAATATCTGCTCCAGGTTTTAGAAAAATGTCTCTCCAT
>NW_004949119.1:3792146-3793299 GCF_000317375.1 Microtus ochrogaster
AACCTTGTTGTCTTCTGGTTTCTCCTCTTGTCTCTTAGGAAAATTGTGTGCCTTCCTACATGGCAATCTGTGTTGGCTTAATGCGTTTAAGAAGAACATTACCAAGATACTCTTGGTTCGTTTTGTGTTCCTTTGGATCTTAGCTCCTCTTTATGTCTATGGAAAGTCTACTAGCTTTGCTTTTTTCAGTAGATGGATATCAATAATTTGAAAACAAATGCAATTTCTCCAGTACTGTGCTCTTCAATTTCAAAGAGCTTGCACATGTTTAATCACCAGGCTAGCTCTTCTTGGGTTTCCCCTTACTCCTACACATGGAGGTGGTTTCAACCCACAAAGTCCATATACCCAGTATAATGGGTTTCAGCTCAGTGCTACTGAGCTGAAGTTTCTGGCTTACATCAGTTTATGTTCACGAGCTCACACTTATTATGATAATTTTTCCATGTTTACTTTCTCCTGTTGGTATCTTTCATCAGCTTCTATACCTTCAGAAGCAGCCTGGTGCTTTAATTTTCTCCTTCTGAAGGAAGGGTCATTCTGTTTCTAGTATCTTAAACTGTGAGTCAAATAGGGCCTCCATGGCCTATCCTCAGACGCCTACCACCATTGATAAGGCTCTTTTCTGAGAAAGCTCAAAGATGAGTTCCCAGATGTAACAATGGAAACCAGTGCCTTCCAAACAGAGCTTGTAAGTGGCTACAAATTGTGACTAGGGCACCTCCTCAGCATTGGAACTTAGCTCCAAGGCTGAGGTCTTAGATGGGTGTTTGGGATATGGACTGGACTTCTGAAGGTCTGGCTGATGTGGTGGTAAGATTCAAGGTCAGTGACAAACGTCTGCTTTAACTGTGTGGCCAATTTCACCTTTGCCACTTGATGACCTCAGCAAAAACATCTTTCTTGTAATATCTGATGTCACTCCCACCCCCAGCATCTCCTAACTACTTGGGGTTCTACCTTTTAACAAACACAGCTGTTCTGCCTTCCCCCTAGGGACCGCATGGTCTACAGAGAGCAGAAACTAGAAGGTTGCTCTGCCCTGCCCAGCAACTGGTTTTAGGGCCCCAGGCTTGTCTGTTCACCCAGGTGAGCCACAGTTTCTACACAAGGAAACAATGATGAAATATTCATGAGTTTTCACATCTTTCCT
>NW_004949119.1:3793710-3804329 GCF_000317375.1 Microtus ochrogaster
GCAAAGGGTTTCACTTGCGAAGCAAATGACGGTGCTCAGGACTTGAAAACTGCCTTCCCGGTTTCCCAGTTAGTATTCAGACTTCCATTGACTGCCAGTAGTCTCTGTGTGACTTGTACAGTCTATGACGTCACTCGCGGAACTCTTCCAATCACTTAGCACTTTTCTTCTACCACCATGCAGTCCTGAAGACTGAAGGTTAAGACCAAAGATGAGGACAGAGCCCCAGCTGAGAGCTTGTGGTGAGAGGCTGGTTATGATTAAGGCAGGACCAGACACGGGGTAGCGCGGAAGACTGTAGTTTGTACTGCCTCTTTGTCCCTTTCCATCCACATCCCTGCTCCGGGTGAGAGACACGCTGAAGAGCCCCTTCAGTTGTAACTTGCATATTATGTAAAGAAAGAACTGTGCTGCCTGTGTTCAAAAGTTTAGAAATCTCAAAAATAGATTTTTTTTTTAAAAAATCATTTTCATTTGCCACAGAAAAATGCACTAGGTTGGGTAACTTATAAAGGAACAAAGTCAGTTTTGGCTCACAGTTCTGGCAGTCCAAGAACATGACACCAGACTTTGGAGAGGACACTGTCACATTCCCATGCATGGCAGAAGCCAGAGTAGTAGTAGATATACAGAGACTGTGGGGTAAAGGAGGGTGAACCCACTTTATAACAATCTACTCCCACGAGTACCACCCTACTCCTGTGGGAAAGGCACACATCCCTTTGAATGGTGAAACACCCTCTTGAAGGTGCCACTTGCCAACACCTCTACAGTGGCAGCCACACATGAGCAGTTTTTAGAGGGGCAAACCATGCTGTAGTCACAGGTCCGTGGCTATGGTAGAGTTGGATTTGTAAATAAACTGGAAACGTAAGAGGAATGTTAGGGACTGTTCTAGGTCAAGAGGATGTGGAGACCCAAGGAACAAAGAAGTGTCCCACAAATTACAGACAATAGGTTTCCAACACAGGACCCAGACCAGTGTGCCCCAAATTACAGACATTAGGTTTCCAACATAGGACTCAGAGCAGTGCACCCCAAATTACAGCCAGTAGGTTTCTACCATAGGACCCAGAGCAGTGTGCCCCAAATTACAGACAGTACGTTTCCAACACAGGACTCAGAGCAATGCACCCCAAATTACAGACAGTAGGTTTCCAACACAGGACTCAGAGCAGTGCACCCCAAATTACAGACATTAGGTTTCTAACACAAGACTCTGAGTGGCCCTGCCTTCGTGCCATGCCATAATCTGATATATCCTCTGTTGGCTCATGTTTTAAACATTTGTTCCCGGCTGGTGGCACTGTTTTGGAAGGCTGTGGAACTCTGGGGAAGCAGGACTTAGCTGGTGGTCCTCTAGGGTGGACTTTTGAAGGCCATATCTGACCTTCCTCCCAGCCATGTTCCCTATGCTTTCTGGCCCATCGTGGTGTGAAGAGCCTGCAGTGAACGCTTTTACACTCATGACAGTCCACCCCAAGGACATTTCCCCACCACGATGCCCTGAGACCATAACTGATGTAAACAATTTTTCTCCTAAGTTGATTTTGTTACATACTCCGTCACAGGAGTCGTACGTCCCCTGCCAAGGTGGGCACGTCTGTGTCCAGTGGCCTCAGCCAGTGCTGCTACCTGTACAGAGTGACATGTGTGAAGGGACAAGATCAGGTGGGACTGCTCCTTTTCCTCTCAAAGACACTTTCCCATTTTCTATTATTCTTGCTGCCTTGCTTTCTCTCTCCTCCCTGCAGGAAATCAGGGTGATTATGAGGCCTTCTCTTAGCCAAGGTGTTAGGAGTTTCTGCTGTGCTCCCCAGTGGACAGCTAATGGACTCACTTGGGGTGTTCCAATAAAAGTTTCCCACAGTCCACATCTGAAGTGGGAGGCTTGAGGGAAGAAGGTCTTAGCACTCCTTCGGCAAGCTCATCAAGAGCTTGCCGTTCCTCTCTGGAAATTGTGTTTCATGCCGTGTGGATCTCTATCCCGAGTTACATCAGTCAGCAATCTGGATCTGGCTTGTTCTCCTGGAGTGTGTTTTACAAGCAGAGATGAGGTTTCTGATTCTGGCTTACCCAAGCCCTCCTGGACTCTTGGAAAAGTACTCAAAGTGCAATTTCCTCTCATCTCCTAGGGTCTGGTTTGGGGGTTGCTCTTTAGAGTTATTGGGTTTTCTTAATAAAGGCATTCCTTTCTGAGTTGTGCTTGACCTGGGGGTGACATGGGGAGTCTGTTTCTTCTCAGGGCTATTGTAAAGTTAGGGCTCACAGAAAACAGAGCAAATGGGGGCCTTTGAAATGTGATCCCCTTGGCCAAGGACCTCTTGTAGTTAAATGGAGGACTTAGCAGGACTCCCCTGTTGTTCAAGTCCCATTCCCCTGAGCATTTCAGACTGGAGATGAGCTCGGTTTTCAGAGAACTTCGCAAATGTTTGTTTTCCCCTATTTCCAGTCTCAAAGAAGGGTACAATTTTGCAAGGGGCCAGCCCAAGATGAGGCTTTTAGAACTGACTCTTGGATGTGTGACTTGGCTGCTTTCTGAATGTCTGACCAATACTTAGCTTCCCAGTATTGGTATTCTAGTAGCTCAGTCCATCACTGTGGCCAAGATGGTGTTAGTTGGCCAAAAGTCACCAAAGGACCAGAATCCAAGGCCATGAGCTATTTCAACAACAACAGAAAAGAGAGGGGGAGAGGGAGAGAAGGAGGGAAGGAGGGAGGGGAGAGAAGGAGGGAGGAACTTCAGTATCTGGTTTTTGGAATTTGATGGTTAGCGTGTGTACTCATGGAAGTAAGATGTCAGCATTAGCTGCCTCTGCTGCTCTCCACTGTGTTTGTTTGTGAGATGGTATCTCATTGCATCTGGAGCTCACTGCCTTATCTGGACTCTCTAGCTGGGAAACTCCTGGGCTCCTCCTGTCTCTTCCTCCAGGGTGCTGGGGTTTTAGGCACAAATTGTCACATCAGTTTTCTTACTTAGGTTCTAGATATCTGGACTGGGGTCTCCCTGCCTGTAAGGGAGTCACTCTACTGACTGAGTGGCTGTCGTCTCTCCAGTTGCCTCTCCCTTTGTTGTTGTGTTTTTAAGCAGGGATTTTAAAATATTCAAGAACATTTTCCTTCCTATCTCATCCTGATGACATTTTCCCCAGTTGGGTCCAAAAAATAGGACCTATGCCCCAGTTCTATCTTACTCAATGAAGCCTGATATTAACATTGGAAGAGACTGTTTTCTCCTTCTCAGTGCTTACGTTCATCCATAGCTTTTCTTTCCTTTTCTTTTTTGCTCTCTCTCAAAAAAAAAAAAACCAACAAAAAAACAAAATACTGAGCTGTCCCAGCAGCTGTGACATGGTATTGAGCTGTCTGAGGGTTTTTTGCGGTTATCTTTCCTTTCTTTACGAAAGAATCATCTCAGAAGCAGCCTGACAGCTCCCTCCGTCACTTCACTCACACCTCTAAATTTCTCTTTCTGTTGTCAGTCAGCAGACAGCAGACTGGGATCTGATGGGCCTGAGTGATGTCCAAATACATGAGAGATCGGAGAGAGGCCCAGAGCAGCCCGTCAGAAGCCGTCATCTTCTGCCTTTATTCTTGGAGGAGCTGTCTTGACTTTCAGAAGTTCCCCTGTGCCAGGATCTCATCTCCTGGGCGGCCATCTGCAGCTCGTGCAAATAGGCACACAAGGGCTGGGCTTTCTCTGGCATCCTTTCCAGAAATTACAGTTTGGGTGTGATGTTGAATTCCTCTGGCCTGTGTGCTGCTTTGAGAGTGGGGAGTGAATACTATATTGGGATTAACTCTGTTATGTGAAACCGTGTGACACTCTAGCAGCCGTGATATCAATGGGAATAACGTGGGTGGGTTCTTAGGTTCTAGGCTCAGATGCGAGTCTTTTCAACCCAACATCCATTTATTTGCTGGTGCCCTTGCATAGATACCATTTTTCTTCCTATTCCCGGATGTGAGGAACAATGTCTACCTGTCCCCAAATGGCAGAGCTCTCTAGTTTCTGTAGTTGCGAGCAACCCAAGTCAGAGTATCTACACAGGGGATTCCAAACGCAGGCTCTGTGTGCTCCATATGGGTCTTCTGACAGACCCCAGCTTACCTGTCTTGGTCTCGCCTGTCGGGACTTAATACATAGATTGTGCAGTCTCAGGATTTCTGGATACCAGCAGAGCTATGAAGAACAGACTCTTCATTTTTAAAGAGGTCGATTTTACAATTTATCTGTGCTCTCCCATTGCTGTCCCTGGTTCCCACTTCCTGTCTTTGGTTAAGTTTTCCTGAAGGCATAGTGCATCTTCCTCATTTACAACTGGACCTTGAGTTTTACCTTGCATGGAGGGAGGCTGATAACGTGTTTTGGTGTTTTGTCAGACACGCCTCTGCTGAGACTCACAATGCATCAGGGTTAGAGCATTCAGAGGATGGCCAGCCTGGAAAGGTGTATTGTTTGATACTGAGCCTTCCAGAGACAGTGGGAAGCATTTTTTTTTTTTTGAGATACCTGCTTGAGTGTCAATTCTGGTTCTACCTGTTAATAAATGCATGGTCTTTGGGGAGCTCGTTGAACTTCTGTATATATTCTTTTTTATTTTAGGAGTTATTTATTGTGTATATGCATTCATATTAGTATATGTGCACATGTGGACAGGTGTGTGCGTATGCATGTGCACAGAGACCAGAATAGGGTGCCAGATAGGCCCTCCCATCACTCTCCCCCTAGTCCTGGGAGGCAGGCCCTTTCCTAAATGTGTAACTCTTATTTCTACTAGCCCGACACCAGAGAGCCCAGCCCCCTCTCTTTATATCTCCGTGGAATTGGGGTTGCAGGTTTTTCAGATGCACTTCAACTTATTCTGTGTGTCCTGGGATCCAAACTCCAGTTCTCATGATTGTAGAGCAAGGACTCTCAACCACTGGGCCATCATTCTGGCCCCGTGTGCTTTGTTCTTTCTTTGTAAAACAGGGTGCCAGCAGCACCTGACTCCTAGGCTTGCAGAGGTTGAATGCCGTATTTATAGCTGATACTTTTATAGCTTTTCTGAAGAACTTCTCATCTATGGATTCTTTGATTCCCACAGCTCAAGGAGATCAGTACACATTGCTTTTGAAGTCCTGATTTCACTTGTTAGCACTGCACCACTGCACACATGAACCACGCATGGTGGGCCACACCTTTCATTCCACACCTGAGAGACGGAAGCAGAGGAACGAGCAGTTGTGGGTCATCCTGGGCTACATAGTAGGCTTGTGGCTTCTCTGGTTCCTTTTCTCCTTATGTGCCTCTTGGCTTTGGATCAACACTCAGAGAGAATAAACACAGAAAGAGATTTAATGAAGTGGACCATTTGTGTAAAGCAGGCTTAGTTAAGCTGGGTCTCAGATCAGATGTCTCTTCAAAGAGACATGGACTCTAAAGTGAGTTCGCACTTCTAAGTGGCCACCACTCTCTATTCCATAGTATTTTTATTTTTTTTCTTGGAAGAGTACTTATTGCTGTCATTAAAAATGTTGTTTGTGTTTATAGTTTTACATGTACAGTCTACCCCCTTGGTAGAATATAAATTCCGTGAGCAAAGGCCTTCGTCTGCCATGTTTACTCCTGTTCATAGCCCAGTTAGCAGAAGGGATGTATCATAATGGTAAGTAATAATAATAGGCAGCTAATATTTCTTAAAGACTTGCCACTTTCCAGGCATTGTTGGAATTAATTCGCCCATTTAGTTTTTGCAAAGACCATGGATCTTGTTATTTCTGGTTTATAGACGGGAGTTGGAAGCCTAGAGCGTTTATACAACAGACCAAGGCCACACAATAGAAAGTGGCAAAGTATGGATTAAAAATCAGGCCACAGAGAGCATGCTTTGAATGTCTGTATTTCCAGTGCCTTATGTATACATACATGTATGGCAGATGAATGAATGAATCCAAGATGTCCCAAAGAGCCCCACTGGGGGACACAATCATGGGTTATTGTGCAAATGTGTTACATCTAGCTTTACTAGATGCTTCCTTTGGAGAGTAGAGGGTGTGGCACTTTCATATGTGTATCAAATGCCCGGCAAGCCCAGATGGGTTTCAGTGACCACCACCGCTGCTATTTGTACTTTACACTTGATAGAGTCTCTGGCTCCATTGTCCTTTTCTATTTTTCCTTTCCTTTCTTTCTTTTTTTCTTAAGAGAATTGTGGGAAGTGTTTTGTTTTCCCTGGGAGCCAGGCTATGTATTTACTTCAAGTTTTATTAAATGAGTTATAAATTTTCCCAGCAATTTACTCATAGCTCAAGAGGTTTAATTTGCATGTGTTGCCTTTTGCAATATGCTTTTCGTAACATTGCAGATGCGCCTTCCCTGGCTTCAGTAAACAGCAGGCACTCAGCCAGGTTTTTGACTGAGCACATGCCAGGCCTGGGAAACAGAACTTAACTCTGTGATGGCTGGGGGCAAGGGGTAAACATCCCTCTCTGTCCAGGGCGCTGGGGATTTCCAGTGGAGTTCCTGATGGGCAGGAACAAACATTTTCTGGAGTTTCCATGTAGATATCTTTAAAATACTGTTAACCTATGAGAAGGAAGAGAAGATAGATGTTTGCTCTTAAGCATCCAATTTTCATTAGATCTTCTTTTTGATGTAGTGCTCATAACAATGACAACAATGAGTTTCTTGGAACCCCAAGTGATGTTCACAGGTACTACAGTCTGTCCAGGGTTCTGTGATAAGCAAGCCAGTTTGATGTATATTTGATTCCAAGAAAAGGGCTTTTAGGTTCAGGACTGGCCCTTAGGAGCCCTCTCTACCAGGTTTGAGTTTGGGCATTGCCATTAGGTATGGCACTTGAGTTCCTGGTGAATGGGGTTGTATGGGCCCGGCCAGGTAGATGTATTGGGAGGATTGAGGAGAACACAGAACTCAAAGCAACAGGAGTAGAGTTGTGCACAAATACCAACTCTTTTTACCCCAGGACTTACCTAGGCCTCTGAGCTTTGTCAGGGGGATACATATTCTAAGTGAAGATTTTCTGTTGGGGGCTGGAGAGATGGCTCAGCGGTTAAGAGCACTGACTGTTCTTCCAGAGGACCCGAGTTCAATTCCCAGCAACCCCTTGGTGGCTCACAACCATCTGTAATGAGATCTGGCACCCTCTGGCCTGCAGACATACATGGAGGCAGACTTTCTATACATAATAAATAAATAAAATCTTTAAAAAAAAGATTTTCTGTTGGCATCTCCCATCCTGGAGAAGGGAAAGGTGCCGGAGGTAGGGACCAGTAATATATAGGTTAGAATGAGGTTTGGGTGCATTCAAAAATAACAGCAAAAATTCTAAGTCAATGCTATCATTACACTGTAGGGATTTATGTCTCTTACTAATGAAAGAAATATAGTGGTAGACCATGCAGGCTTTAAGTTTCATGGTGTCACGAAGAATCCTATTTTTTTCTCTTTGTAGCTCTGTCAAAAGGATATTCTTTGCATGTTTCCTCATGATTCAATATGGCAGTCATTACCCTGGCGGTCTCTTTTCTCATTCTTAGAAATAAAGAGGAATTAAAGAAGAGCAGGCTCAATCTCATTTGAAGACACATCCATCCTGTCCTTCCTGATTAGAGTCTTTGAATCATATTGGCCAGAATAGTTTCACAGAGTCATATTGTAAAATGCAATTGTTCATCTTTGCAGCCATATGCCAAATGAAATTCTAGCTTTTGTTGTGAAGGGAGAAGTGGGAAGTGGAGCGTTGAAGTGGGTTCTACAAGCCAATGTTAGCATCGTCTCATGACTTTATCTTCCAAACAGAAGCATGCTGACATGCAGAAAGTGATACGCTTTTTTTCAAAGTTTGTTTCATTAATGATGTTAGGAAACGCAAGGAATTATGATTTTATTTAACTATTTTGCATTTTTATTTTTGTATTCTTGTTCTTTAAAATGATTTTCAAGTTCAAATATATTTTGATATTATTCTTCCCCTCCCCAAGTCTCTCCAGATCCTCTCCTCCTCCCTACCTAGCCCACTTCAAGTTCTTTCTCAAGAAAGAGAGAGAACCCAAAACTAAAACATAACTGTGGACAACCAAGAAAACAAAATAAAACCACATCTAAAAAAAAAAAAAAGAAAAAAGAAAAGGAAATCACCAAACAGTAACCAAACAAAACACAGACATCAAACCTGTGGAATTCAATTATATTATGAGGGTAGTATGCATTGATGGAAATTCGGGCAACACTGGCTGAGAGGAACAAGGTTGGTAGTTGACTAGGACCAGTCTTAGCCTCAACACTAAAACATTTTATTTTTATCAAGAGTTAAAGGCGGTGCTTTGTCATGTTGAGTGGTTTCATGGAGAACAGCAATCTTGATAGTAGCTGATTAAGCAGTTACTCTGTGCCAGGTACTATGAGATTTGCTGGGATTGTAGCAGAGTTAATTCTCTAAACACTGTCAGTTGACTTTTCCTGTTATGTGATGAAGGGCCTTAGTCGGGGCTAGGATAAAGTAACTGTCAGCATCCTCCATCGTCATGGGTCTAGCCTCACTAGCTCTACTAAGGAGCATCCCTTCATCTGCATTTGGAGTGTGTTCTTTCCGTCATCCCCACTCCCCATTTAAATGTCTAGCCTTCCGTCGTCTTCTCGCCTCCTCTGATTGCCATTTCTGCCCTTTCCTTTCCCAGTTACCATCTACTATGAATGTGTCAATCATTTCCTAAGCCTCTTCCTGCTGCTAGCTGTCCTGTCCAGCCTCTGTATGCAGAACACAGCAGGTGACAGCTTCTAGTCTGCTGAACTAAGACATAGAAATGGGCATTCATTAATGGGCCCATGGCTTACATGTCTCTACGTTGTTCATCTTAGAATGTGCTGGTTTGTTTGAAGTTTTGTTTACATAATAATTGACCTTGCTTCCTCCCTCCCTTCCTCCATCACTCCCTTCCTCCCTTCTTCCCTCCTCCTTTCTTCTTTCCTGTGTATAAGAGAATGAAGAGAAGTTTCAGGCTTACAACTCAACTGAGCAGAAGGGATTGCGATTTCTGTGATAACCTCTGTGCCCACACATGCAAAGCTTCTCCCTCACCAGCACAGCCTCAAACTTGAGGTCTTTCACTGAAAGGAATAATTAGTGATGGAGATTAAAGCAGGAAATATCTCAGCAGTCTTAAGACATCTCCTAGGTGATTGTGTAAAGTTTTTAAATTGCTCCGTCTTAGAGTCCAGGTGTGATGGGAGGGGCAACGCACCCTGCTGAGCAATCACTAGGGGCCTCTGTGCTTGTCCTACAACCCCTGTCTGGCACATCCTATCTACTCAGTCAGTATTGTTGAGAGTATGAATCACTTAGCAAGGGCCTTTCAGTTGGGAAGGGAACAAGAGGCCCCTTAAGGAATGGGAACAATGAATTATAGTGGGTAAGGTTTGGTTGGGCCTCATGGAGTTGATAGATTTTTTTATTATTATTATTCCAGCTATAATGGTCTGTCATGCAGGTCAGCTTGCTGTCATCCAGGGACCTCGTGCATCTCTGGCTAACTGTGAGCTGAACATGAACAGCATACTGCCGGGATTAGGGGACATTCATCTTCCACTGTCTTCTCATCTCAGGAGCTGGAGGCTCAATGTGTTCCTCCTGTGATGTCATAAAGCAACTGATGTCTTAGTACATGCTGCAAGAATTATTTCCTCTTTTACTCTTCCTACAAATTGTACCTTATGATCCATTGAATTTCACTTTTCTATTTTTCCAACATTTCTCATTTTCTGCCCTTATTTTATCCTCTCTCTCAGACGGAGAGGAGGAAGAAATGTTGCTTAGCAACCAGTAAGGAACTAGTCAATACTTTCTCTAATATTAACCCTTTGGTGACAAGCAGCCAGTCGCTGAACTATATCAAGCTCTGCTTGTATGGTTTAAAGTAGGAGTTCATACAAGATGGCAGCCGAACTTCATGGTCCAATCACAATCAGGGCCAATCATGGATATGTGTAGGTTCTTACATATGTTGGTGAGTGCCAGTGCTGAAATTATATAAACTTATTTTGTTAACTTCACCCATATTTGCTATGATTAATATAGAATGAACTTTTGTTTTTGAATGTGGTAGCTTTTAAATGGGTCTTTCCTGTATAGCTGATTTGTGTTTTGGACACTTAAGAACA
Organism: Microtus ochrogaster; assembly: GCF_000317375.1. Lineage (NCBI taxonomy): Eukaryota > Metazoa > Chordata > Mammalia > Rodentia > Cricetidae > Microtus > Microtus ochrogaster. Next base: position 3,803,876 of record NW_004949119.1, read on the forward strand.
CAAGTAGAAGGTGCATTTTCAAGATTGTGGCATTTGCCTTTCTAATTTCCACCGAGCTTTACTGTGTGTCAGATGGCATGTCAGGCACACACTAACAGACTTGGTTTGTACTTACTTTTTTTGGTCACCTGAATCTTCTCCCCGTTGAGCGGCTTATTGAGTGGTATGTTGGTATCCCAGAAACCCCCGTTCTTCCACCGGCATGGTTTCTTCCACTTGGACTCTTCAATGTTCTCCTGAGGTGCTTAAACCTTTTAGCAAGTTAGTAACATAAAATAACAGGAAGATGCCTCTCTCGCTACATGCATGTAGCCATTTAGAAGTCTTACTTTGTCCCCTACAAAATTATGTTTGTGAGCCGGGCGGTGGTGGCGCACGCCTTTAATCCCAGCACTCGGGAGGCAGAGGCAGGCGGATCTCTGTGAGTTCGAGACCAGCCTGGTCTACAAGAGCT
>NW_004949119.1:3804799-3810569 GCF_000317375.1 Microtus ochrogaster
ACTGGGCTGCTATCATCTTCTCTCTAGCATGCCGTTGACTTCCTGGAAGCTCTTTACAGAACATCTCAGCAGTAGGTAGGGACTGTGATTCTCCTGATTGGAGACAGAGCAAGTTTTGACCAGTTGGGCTTTTAAAATTGTCTCGTTTCTCTTGTAAGTGAGCAGCTCCTCTTTGACACTGTGTCTGCTGGAGCAACCAGCTCATCTTAGAGTCGCCTCTCCTCAGCTCTCTATTGCCTTGGAGCATGCCTACTATTGGTCTTCCACATTTCCTGGGACCCCAGGATTCCAGAAGTTTAGTCATTGGTGGATTGTTGATTGTCCAGTATTCCACAGTCCTTGGACTTGGTCCCGTCATCGTTGCTCAGGTTGATATAGAAGTGTCTGTGATGCATAGATTCTATAAGGCAAGGCAAAGGCTATGCCAGCTTTAAAGCTGTTAGGCACTCAGTTGTTTTATTCAAGGCCATGTGGCATCACATGTCCTCGTCAAGAGCATGTTTATAGCTAGAGTTTGGCAGTTATCTCCAAATGGGTGTGTATGTGGAGCTCTTGGGCTATTTATCATTTGATACTTGAATTCCTCTCTTAGCTCATGTAAAATAGAAAAGGAGAAGCAATATATGGATGCAAATCTGAATACGCACATGATTCTAGGGACTTCCATCATTGTACACAGGCTATGTGGCAGACATTCTAGATGGGTTCTTTGCTTACATCTCTTCCTGTGTTTCCAGCATCCTTGCGAGAGAGGTGTTGACATCCATGTTTTGTAGATAAGAAAACTGGGAATGAGATAGGGTGAACTCTTTCTCAGACAAGCCCATGCGACGAAGGAGATTTACTGACCAGAGCTGGCATCTGCGTCTGCTTGTTCTGCCCTCCCTGGTCACTATGTTCCTCTGCCACTGTTGCTGTTGGAAGTCAGGAGAAAGAAGGAGTTGCTTATGGTAGATATGAGTCATATAGGATTCCAGCCATGACAAGCCCCAGGCTAGTTGTCACCTCGTTAAACCATCTTGTCACCCAGCTTCTACAATTGACCAACTGGAGCTGTGGCCAGAAGTGAGGAGACATGGGAACTAAATTAGACATCCCCGACTGGCTAATATGGAAAGTCTTCCTCTGTTCTCATCTGACCTAACCTTCAACTTGAAATGCAAAACCACCAGTTCGTATCCAGTCACTATGTGTGGCTGGAATTCACACAGTTCATTGTGAGCATATGCTTCTCAGGACCTAAGCACCCCCTATGAATTCCTCCTCCTAAAGGCACACAGCACCTCCCAGTGGGCCTCCACCAGGGACAAGTCTTTAGCAATGGGCTTTCATGGGCATTCTATGTGCAGATTGTAGAAGCAACATAGAAATTTATTGTTATTATTATTTTATTTTTGAAGGATTTTTCCATTCCTATCTATGTATGTATCTATGTATGTATCTGTCTGTCTATCTATCTATCTATCTATCTATCTATCTATCTATCTATCTATCTATCTATCTATCTATCTATCTATCATCTATCTATCGGATGTGAGGCAGGGAGCATACATATACCATGACATGTATGTGGAGGTTGGGGGAAATTTGTAGGAATCATTTTTTCCTTCTATATGTGGGTCTTAGGAATGGAACTCAGGTCATCAGGGGTGACTAAAAGCACTTTTATCCACTGAGACTTCTGAACAGATCTTATACTCCATTTTGATAAACAAGCAATTACATATGAAATAGTGAGTGGTCCCGGAGATTGTATTGCCTGCCATTGCATTCACTGTCTTAGTGTGTGTGAGTATGTTCTGTTTACACAGTGACAAAATTATCTAGCAATGTATTTTGTAATATACACCTCTGTGGCTAGACAGTGCATGACTATATACTGTGTGTAGATATGTACACACACATATACATATGCATGCATACACATCTCTGAGTCATATTTATTTTCCATAAGTTACTTTTCATTTATAGCAAGGAGCTATGCATTTTAAAATACTACATAGTTGATTGTATACTGTACATACAGTGTGTGTGTATACACTCTAGTTTTTTTCTGAATTTATTCTCATCTTCATTGTGCTGCTCCTCCTGTTGGGTAAAAGTCAGGCAGTTCTGGGGCGAAGGTAACAATGGAGGGCAGGAAATTTGCTGGAGTTATTCTGGTGCATCAGTATCTGAACCTACCAATGGTGGCCTTCTCTTTCATGGTGCTATCTTGGTTGATAGATCTGAGTCCTTGCTGAGCTCATCCTTGTGCGACAAGAGGACAATAAGTGCTAGCTCTATAGCTGGAGAAGCTACCTGGGGTTCCTGGGGAATCTGTACTTTGCATGCAGAAGTCCAAGGCAACAGTTGGAGAAAGAGCTGAAGCGATGAAACTTCATCTACAGAGCAGGAAGGAGCAGTCAAGGCCACAGATGTGCCAGCATCTCAACACTGTGTCCTCCCAGCTGGGATTGGGAAGGATTGTCAGGCTTGTTGACAGAGGTAGCCAGCCATGCCTGGTCACAGTCTGAGGTTACCATGCAGTCTGGGCAGGAGTGGACTGCATTTGTCTCTCTTGTCCATGACCCCTTCAGGATAATCAAGACAGTATATACTAACTTCGATAGGATGATTACATTTCTGCAACTGGACAAAGGGCTCAGCTGGCATGCCAATCAAATTGCCCCTTTCTGGGTAGTACTGGAGGCAGAGGCCTTGCTTCTCAGTTTCTGAGGATGTTATTTGGCATTTTGAAACTCAACTTCAGGAGGAGCTACCAGGATTTTCCTTTTTGAGAAGAATGAGTTTAAGGGCATGGCTGATAGAGTTAACTTGTTCTTATTCTCTGCTCTAAAACCATCCTCAAGGAACCTCAATCCATGCTAGTAAGTGTTTAAGACTTCAACTTAAGACCAATTTATTATTACAGACTTATTTATTATAATGATGACCATGATTCTTTTCTAATGTATGTTAATGCCTCATCTACCTAAGTCTAAACTGGTTCCATGTAGACAGTTATCTGTGGCTGAACTACTTGTCTCTCTAGAAAGGGGCCATGATCCTGGTTTGAGAGGCAATAGTGTCTTGCTGGAGAGGTCAAATATAAGGTGCTAGAAGAATCTCTCTTTTTTTCATACAGTATATTCTGATCATGCTTTCCCGAGTCCCGACTCCTCATGACCTCCCCATCTGACCAGGCCCCCTTTCTCTCTTCAGCAAACAAACAAATAAATAGGTAAGAACAACAACAAAAGCAAGAAAAAAAAATCAAAGACAAAACCACAATAAACACACATACACATGACCCCAAAAGCCACAAAACTGGAAACCATAATATACAAGCAGAAGACCAGTTTGAAAAAATTTGCCCAAACAAAGCAATATTTGTATAGGACTGTGAAATAGTAGACAGAAGTCTACATGAATACTGCTGAGTTTCTTTGATGTTGGCCATCTACTGTTGGACACGGGGCCTGCCCCTAAGCGTGGCTAGTATGACCAGCGAGGCTCCATTGGAGAAAACTAATTTTCCTTTTGTAAATGAGTGTCAATTGCAGATAACTTTTGGGTTAGGTACGGGATCCCATATTCACTCTGTGCTCTCAGTGCTTCATTTATTTCTACACCTTAAGAAGCTTCTGTACTAGTAGATTTCCATATGATCCCTTCAATGGCCTTCACTCTCACTAGCTTCTCCCTATATTTCCCCTGTTACCCGCTCTTCTACCCCTCTCCCATTTAATCCCCCCACTCTGGTCTTGCCCCTGTGTCTCCATAGCTATATACCCTATTTCTCTTTCCTTGTGAGACCGCCATTCACCCCAGCACTAGTCCCTTACTTTACACCTATCATCTGTGATCATATAATTAATGCAAATTTCAGTTTAAATTAACATAAGCAAAATAATGTATATGAGTGTACATGTATGAAAAGTCAGATGTAAATACGACCCCAGGCATCATCGAGCCATGGGCTCAAATGTGCAGCCACTTGCTCACAGGCTTTCTTCAGACACTTCATCCTACCATTAGCTTGTGGGCAGGCAAGCTCCTCCTTTTGGAGGCAAGATAATGCCAGCTCCATAAGGCTTAAGTTTTCTCTTTTCATAAAAAGAGATTTCCCATTATTGCATGATTTACAAAATCCCCAGCTGGGCCTCATGGACCCTGAAGAGCTGACACACCCAACTGATCCCAGCACTGGGTAAGTTCTGATGCCCAGGTGAGCTGGTTAGATGTACACCTGTCTGGAGACTTGTATGGAGTAGACTCCATGAAACTTGGGAGTTGAAGTATTAGATGGTGGTGGGCACTCTTCCCATTGATTTCAGAAGACATATGATTGCGTCCTGGGCTGGCAAAGAATAAATGTTGATTTTGAGTGACATGTACAGCAGATTAAAGGGTCAATGAGCTGTTGAGCTGTGCTTTCTTCCCTCTTCCTGAGGGATAGGTAGTCTAACTACTGCGATTGCACAAACACTTGTCTTCCTTGACGGAAAGGGAACATTTTCTTCTTCTCAGACTCTGCTTTTCAAAGCTGTATCCCCTCCTGTAATTTCAGAACCTACTGTTTGTTTCATAAGAAGTGAAATAGCACATCTTGATAAATTTGACAGAAACTGTGTCTCTTTACCCTTGGGGACAGGAGAACTAGAATTTGCCATCTACATTGTCCAGTAAAGCGATATTGGAAGTTAGTCTGTAAGAAAATGCTTAGATATTGTTACACCTAGAGTCTGTTGTGGCCACTGGGTACTGTGCCCATGCCATTAGTTAAGTGTGTGCTGGGGTTCACAAATTGCTGCCTGCAGAGTCAACCGGATTGCCATTGATTTGCACATGCAGAGCCAGCTGGGAGGCCTTCATCATTCATTATGGTTTCAGGCTCTCAGGCACTGGAAGTTTCTATGTGGGGCTCTCCCCCAGCCTCCACACCACAACACCCTTAACGTCAGCATCTCATTGGAACAACATCCAGTTATAATGCAGGGGATGCCTGCTGCTTACTGCTTTGCATCTTTGGGCTGTCTCAGTAGTGCATATCCGTAGTTGCAATGGTCTATGGGTTCTGAGGAGACTTACTGGTGTTCTCTTTACCAAGAGTGCCTTCTGCTGGGCCTCTCTCAGAGAACTGGGGATGTCCACATCCATAGTACACCTTTAATCCCATGAAGGTTAGCTACACTCTTCATAATTCTCTCTCTGTCCTTCCTACCACAATGAAGAGAAAGCATGTCTTTAACATGTCTATTACATATGTGATTTCTTTTTAGTCGAGAGATCTTCCTTCAGTAGGATATTATATCTATAAAGTAAAACTTCAATTACTTTCTCGTCACCGAATGTGTATTTCTGAGTATATTCCACTATGTCAGGTGGCTGTCTTTCATTTGTGTTAGTTACATGGGATTCACTGTGAAAATCAATTGAAGGAGAAATGAGTCAGCTTAGGGCAGGTTTCTTAATCTTGGTACTACTCATCTTTAATTGGATACTTCTTTGTTGTGGCAAAGCGCCCTATGCATCTTAGACTAGTGATATCCCTGGTCTCTGCCCACTGGAAGTCACACCCAAGTTATGACTAAAAAAAATCCATTTTCAGACATTGTGAAAGCAAAAGAAGTAAATATGAACGGTAGAGGTGCATGCACCTTGCAGTGGCGTGATGGCCAGAGGTTAGGACTGTCCCATATTTGGTAAGCAAGAATACCTATGACCTGTGTTAGGGCTTGGGGAACCTTGCGCCCACTGCCTCATTCTCTCTACTCTGAAGCCTCCA
>NW_004949119.1:3811329-3831068 GCF_000317375.1 Microtus ochrogaster
ATGCTGTTTTTGTCTCTATGCCCCACCAGAACATAGGAACAGCCTTTTCTAAGGCCCTCCACTTTACCCCCAGCATCTTTGGCTGTCTTCCTGGCAGGATCCATGTTGGTTCAGAGCCACCCAGTAACAATAATAATGCTAGCATAACGGTCAAATAGCAGGGGTGCAGAGCATTCTACTGAAGTGTCTCGGGTGCGACTCTGTTACTCCTCTGTTCCCACAGCTCCCCAAGGCTGAGCCCCACAGTCCCAGGAGCTGGAGCTGCCTTCCGTTTTGCCTTTGGGAGATTCCTGACCTAGCTCCTACCCCACCAGTAGCCTTCAGCCTGTCCTTGAACTTCTTATACTTGCTTAGGTATCTTTGTTCCCAATTTTCCATCTTTTTCTACCACAGTATTTGGAGAAGGCTCTATCTTTACCTATGCTATTCTTTACTTAAAAGTTAAGTCCTCCATCAGGTCTCCTCTGGTTTCCCTGTTAAAAGTAGCATTACCCCGCCCATCCTGGTCCCACATCTTCTTTTGTTTGCTTCCCAAACTTACCAGCATCCTCTAGTATCCTTCGCCACCTGTATTTCATATGTATTTGATTTTCCCAGAATCCCATTCCGCTGGGGCTGAGAGCTTGTCTTCTCTGGTTTCTAAGGTTCCCCTCGTACCTCGAGCATCCAGTAAAGACATACGTGTGAACGAATGACTGGATGCTGGTGCTCTGGGAAGCAGAAGGGGTCCACGTGCTCCAGTGTATCTGTGTCTTTTCATCCCAGTTCTCTGAGGCAGGATCTGCAGGCATTGCCAACCCAACTTTACAGATGTACAAAGTCGGGTGCAGAGCCACTGAGGGCTCTGTGCACACCTGAACAGCTAGACACAATGAGGCTCAGACTCCTATTCTTTTAAAATTGGGTAGTTTTTGATTCATATTTTATTGGCATTTGGTGTCAGCGTGAGGGGCAAGCACATCATCCGAAAAGGCACTATTTTCTTTTGCTCTCTGGTGTCCTGACTCTGATTTCTAGATGCTAGTATGGTTGCAGATACAATCAACAGACTAGATTTATCTACCTGGGTGCTGAGTGTCACCCTGAACCCCCTCTGCTACTGGGTCTCTGTACCTTGGCAACCCACAGATATCTCACAGAGCCACTGGGTTCTTCTGGCCTTGGCTATAATTAGCCTGGAGGCCTTTGGCCTGCTGCAGCCGATGCTAAGGCCCTCTCCATTACTGCCATTCATTAAGACAAGACATACCAGGTGAAATATTTCGGTGAATCATCTGGCCTAATTTAGAAAGGCTCTGCAGGGCTTGAGCCTTTGATTTATCAGGCAGAGGTATCTGTTATCGGAGTCGGGCACACAAGGACTTATTTATTATCTAGAATCTGTTTTTAATTTCAGAGATTGTTTACCTTAACTGCGATGTGCCAGACTCCAGGACGGATTTCTGCTTAGCATTTAATTTTAGATACTTGCCATGGCAGACAGTAAAAAATCGGTCTCTAGAATTTGTAGTTTCATTATGAATCTTAGCTCCTGGCAGCCCCTACCAGCAGTTTGTCTTTGAAATCTCCTTGGCACTTGTTAACCCTGCTCTGCTGTGAAAGAGATATAGTTTATTTATTGGATTTTGCCCATTTATGAAAAAGTACAGGAATTATTAATGGTTTAGTATCTATTAATGCATTACTTGGGTGGAATTCAAATTCTAATATTTATGGTAAACCCCTTTAGAATGGAACAGTAGAAAACCAGCTTTCCTGCTTCTTAAATTTGGAAGGTTCTGGATGCTGCTGGAATAGCTCCCTGTGAAATATGAGCCCTGTTGGTTTTATATTTACACCCGTAAATAAGAAGTAAGTACTTTGGGTTGGAAGAGAAATAATTAAGAATATTTGTGTAGATAATAAAGAGGAAACGGTTCAGTTTGGTGGACTGTGTGTTTGGGAAGTGCCAGAAGCTGCTAGGACCAGGATGAGAGATGTGGAGATTAGGACTATGGAATTGTGGGAAAGTAAATCTTTGGAGGATGGTAAGGAGGCTGGTGTGTGTGTGGAGGGAGGGGTATGAGTGCCCAGGGCTGAGGTCTGGGAACCTGGCGAGATTCCAATTCTTCCTTAGGGCAGGGCAGTTTCGATGTCAGGTACTTGAACTTTTCAGAATCTAGGGTCCCTTACTTGTTAAATAGAATCCATATTTCACAAGGATAAACAATTTTGTATGATTAGAAGTAATCCATATATTTGTGCATATGAGGTCTGAACGGAGAACCTGGTTAAGGAGCGTTACAGTAAGTTTGGAGTGTGTGCGTGCTTATGTGTGTGTGTGTGTGTGTGTGTGTGCGTGCGTGCATGTGTGTGTGTGTGTGTGAATGTATATGCACATATCTAAGTATATGTGTTTGGGTATATAGTTGCTACTTGTTGATTAGAAGATAGAGAATGCCAGAAAGGCATCTAAAATAAACTTAATATTGCAAAGTAGGATCAATGGGGGCTGGAGAGTTTGCTCAGTGGTCAGCACTTACTGCTCTTACAGAGGAGCTCCATTGGGTCCCCAGCACCCACATGGCAGATCACAACTGCCTGCAAATCCAGTTTCAGGGAATCCTGTGTCCTTTTCTGACCTTCACAGATTCCTGAATGCTTGTGGTATACATATGTATAAAACAAACACAAACACACACACACACACACACACACACACACACACACATTTTAAACAGGATCAATGAATTAGTTTGTCTTACCTGTGAGGTTTCTTCACCTGTGGAAGTCCATTGTTGGGTTCATTTTCCAGAACCTTCTCTAATCTACCTTGGACACTTTGCTGACCTCTTCAGTGCTATAAGCTGAATGTTTGGTTGCTTTTCTGTATCTTCGCAGTACAGCCATGGGCTATAATATCATAACATGTAGTAACACGGGTTGCAGGGATAGTCTCATTTAGTGTGCTGAGTAAGTTTATTGCATAGAACTATTTGGTGTTGGCTTAGAGAAGTGTAGCATTAAAAAGTAACTGAATCACGGCCCTGTCAGCGTTGGGATTCCATGACTGATGAGTGATGGTGAGCTAGGTTGATGAGTGGCAATTACAACGCGATGAGTCGCTGAGAACTCTCTTGGTCCTCTTTGTTTGTCCAAGGAAATCGAAGTCAAGAAGTGCAACCAGCTGGACATGCTCACAGAGTTGGTGATGAGCTGGGACTAGCGGGAAATTTCAGACTTCCAACCTGAATGCCACTTGTGTTATACCATACAACCTCTGCTCTCCTTTGAAGCCTTACTGCCTCTGAATAATGCCCAGGTGATCAACAAAGAATTGTCTCTACTTATGAGAACATAAATTCAAGTAGACAAAGTATGAGCATCCCCTTGGTGTGTCTGGGGCCCTGCTTAGAAATCGCAGGTGAAGAAATGATTGTTTTGCCATGGTGTCAGTGATGATGATAACTCGCTGATTTACCATGTTTATGCCCCAGACCCTGGGCATACATTTGCTGTCTATCATCTCATTCAAATCCAACAGTCTTATCTATGAGCCATAAAGAAAATGGGATACAGTTAGGTTAAGATAGAGAGTTAAAAGATAGCAAGTGTAAAACAAAGTCAGAGACTCCAAAGCATGTGATTTGATCACTGGGCATGCATGGCTATATCTTCTATGGACTTATGAATGCTACCTTCTTATAGGTAGTCCAGATATCTTCCCAATCATCATGAATAAAGGCATGCTTTTAAAGTATCAATGAAGCTTCAGAAAAGTGCTAGATGATGCTCCTGATACTCAATGATTCGAGAGTAGGGAAGAATAATTTTTCATCTCATATAGAAATTCTCTTTCAGTCTATACTCCCTTGCGTGTATAAGAGTTGAATGGAACTGAGTAAATCACTACACAGTTTTTCATATGTGTGCATTGTAGACAAGAATTAAACCCATAATGCTTTGTAAAATTGAATTTCTGGTAATCATACTTTGCTGTGCTAGCATGCTATAGGGTATGTCATAGTTTGAAAGAAAATGGCTCGCAAAGGGAGTGGCACTGTTAAGAGGTGTGGCCTTGTTGAAGGAAGTGTGTCACTGTGAGGGTGGGATTTGAAGTCTCTGTGTTCAAAGCTTAGCCCAGTGCTACAGTTCACTTCCTGTTGCCTGCAGATCCAGATGTAGAACTCTCAGATTCTTCTCCAGTACCATGTCTGCTTGCACACCACCATGTCCCGCCTTGATAATAATGGACCAAACCTCTGAACTGAAGCCACCCCAGTTAAATGTTTTGCTTTATAGGAGTTGCAGTGGTCATGGTGTCTCTTCACAGCAATAGAAACCCTAACTAAAACAGGTATAAGTATTTTATGACTTTGGAGAGACATGACTCTTGGTAGCAGAGAAAGGGACCACTTCCTGCAATAGCCAGCTTTGACTGTAGTCCCTGAGTTTGTGGAGAACATGAACTGGCAAACTCATTTTAAGGTGTCTGAGTTCTGCCATATAATGACATGGGGTGCTGGTGGGTAGATAGCTATTTAGCTTCTTTTCTTGCTGTGAGTTTTAAGGAGCAGACCTGATTTCTTCTGAATGACCACAGCCTGCAAGCACAACCCTTGCAGTCAGCGCTTTCAGTTATCCGGCTTCATATTGGCTTCTAAATATCCGTGCTAAAGGGTATTAGTTCAACATTAAAAGTTTACTATCAAATAAAAATAAAAGTTAATATGATGAAAAAAAGAAGTAGGTGTCTTTACTTACAACTCATATTGAAGCTGTATGGGCAGTAGCCTTAGCCCAAGAAATTCTCATCCAGAAATGGATTAGCTTCTCTGCCCAGGTCAGCCTGATATCTGGCTGAGGGCTGTGGTTCTTGAACATGGCTGGGGTCATGAACAAAGGGGATTGGAATTTCTTCTCAGTCAGAAGGTAGTTCCAGGGATTTCCATTTTCCCATGGTCAGCCAAGAGGACTGGGGGTGGAGGAGAAACTGTTAGCCATGATCCCGAAAGAGGGAGAAGAGCTACACTGACATTTGAGTAGTTGAGTAGACTCTTCCTCACTTGGCAGCCAATGCTGTAAGTCATCAGCCTAGGACATCCTTCTATAGCATCTGAGGCTGTCTTAGAGAAACTGTGCTTCCTTACTTTGTTCAAGGTCCTGTTATTAGTGCTTATTGGAGCTGGACTTGGGACGAAGTCTGTGCTTAGAGCCTTGAGTTGGTTCTTAGGAAGGAATGCAACACTTGATCTGTCACCTTCCAGCTTCTTCCTTTTGTTTTCAGTGGATTAGTGGATCAAAATGTACTCCAGGGGAAAGGAAAAATCTGCACAGGTCAGCTCTATAAGCTCCTTTTGTCAGGGTTTTGCATTGGCTTTTCCTGCCTTCCCCTTCACTAGGCACCTTCCCTTATCAAAACCCTTTATACCTGTTTATTTTCATGTCATCAAAAGCAGTTCTCCTAACCTTTCTTCGCTCTTAGTGATTCATAACAGACAGAAACTAAATGTGCTACTTTCCCTAGTAATATTTGCATTTTAATTATAGTTCACACATTGAGATTTTTAATTTTAATTATGAGTGTGTGCTGTGTGTGGGTATGTGCACTTGAGGGCATGTTACTGCAGGTAAGTGCAGAGGCTAGAGCTGCAGGCTATTGTGAGACTGTAACATGGGTGTTAGTGATGTGGGAGTGATTTCTTATTAATAAAGAAACTGCCTAGGCCCATTTCATAGGCCAACCCTTAGGTAGGCGGAGAAAACAGAACAGGATGCTGGGAGAAAGAAGCTGAGTTAGGGAGTCGCCATGATTGTCCCACTCCAGACAGACGCAGGTTAAGATCTTTCCTGGTAAGCTGGCTCGTGGGCTACAGCAGATTATTAGAAATGGGCTAGTCCAGGTGTGAGAGCTAGCCTAGAAGAGGCTAGATAGAAATGGGCCAAGCGGTGTTTAAAAGAATACAGTTTCCGTGTAATTATTTCGGGGCATAAGCTAGAGCTAGCCATGTGGGCGGCCGGGTGCCAGGGATGCAGCCCCACCGCTCTAATTACAACATGTTAGGAACCAAACTCCAGTATTCTCTGTAAGAGCAGGATTTGGTCTTGACAGTTGAGCCCTCTCTCCAGCCCCTGGAGATTTGAATGTAGACACAAACATCAGGTTCCACTCCCTCCTCTATAGCAATCTGTGCACTGAGACTAATGTGGATCATACCTAGGAATTCCCTTGAATAGAGTCCAGTCCACCTGCTGATCCAGCCTACCACTTGCTTGCTGGCCCATCATAAATACACCTAAAAGGCAAACCAAGTTGCAGAGAACAAAGGCAGCATCTTGGCCCCATCTTCACTGTAGAGTTATGAGGTGGCTTGGTCTTCAGTAGTATCTGGTGAATATGACTACCGTATTCAAGATGATAAATGTCACTGTAATTCACCAGATGCACCAGGTAAGCTAAGGCTGTGTTCAGTCACCTGACTTGAACCGAGTATGCCTTGGGTGCTCAAAGCAGAAGGGAGGCTGGGACCCTTGTTCCATGCTGCCTGGGACCACTGCCTCTTTGCCTGTGCAGGAAAAATATGGTACCCATCTCTGGAGAGTCCAGGTGTTTCATGTCCTGCCTCCCTTGTTCAAGGATGCTTTCCCTAGGAGGCCACCTCCTGAAGGTCCTGAAGGCACTGTGTCTTTTATATAACTTTTTGTCCCTTTAGAAATTATCATGATGCATGTCAAGAGCTTTCACACCGAAAAAGAAATATGTCACATTAGCTTCCAAGTTTCTGATTGTCTAAATAACGCAGCAACTCCACATACAGCTGTCTGGCATTTTGACAGTACAATAACCCATAATTCTTCCTGCCACTCAACACTTCAAAGTTAGCATTTTGTAGTTTGCTCTCAAGGAGTATTCATTTAAATTTTCAAGAGTAAAGAGTGAATGTGACTGCCTCCTATCTCTTTTGATCTTTGCTTCATTTACCGAGGTGCTCTTCCATTATTATACATATTTTTTGGAGTGATGATGCTTACATGTCAACTTTTTGAGAAAGAGGTAGAGTGTCTTCAGATTTCTGTTCTTCATTTTGTCTGTAATTAGGGATAAGAACGGAAGCCATCTTCAACCTACCAAGGTCAACTGTCCTGCTTTTTTCTATGCATTTGCCCCGATTGAAACAAGAGGGCTTCGGTTGGGTTCAGTCATATCCGACTTTCCTGCTCCTTGGAGAAGGCAAGCAAAATTGTCACAGCTACAATCCAGGAACAGTGATGTTTCCACTTTTGCCACATTTGAAGGGAGGTCAGCTTGCTTGGTCCCACCTGGTCCTGGAGTCTGCAGGATGACTCCTGTACGGAGTCAAAGTCACTGCCTTGACTTAGCTGCAGGATTCCAAACCATACCACTGCGTGGGTTGCCGCTGTCGTTCTTATAGGTAATTCAAATCTGCCTGTGGATTTGACTTCGCAATTACTTAAATAACCTTGGCCTAGACAAAAATGTGCATCTTCGAACCTCTTTCCTCTGTCAACCTGGTTACTAGCTCTAGTTGTATCTGCCTTTATAGCATTGAAGATAGCTTATTAAGAAGTGTGTTATCCCCTTGATCCCCCTATTGCTATTGCTTGAACTTCAAGCACTATATTGAAGAGGTATGGAGATAGTGGACAGCCTTGTCATGTTCCTGATTTTAGTGGGATGGATTTGAGTTTCTCTCCATTTAATTTGATGTTAGCTGTCGGCTTGCTGTAAATAGCTTTTATTATATTTAGGTATGATCCTTGTATCCCTAATCTCTCCAAGACCTTTATCATAAAGGGGTGTTGAATTTTGTTGAATGCTTTTTCAGCATCTAATGAAATGATCATGTTTTGTTTTTCTCTGAACATGGTGCACAATGAAGGCTGATGAGAAGCCAAGGACAATGGCACTGGGTTTTGATCCTACTGCATGTACTGGCTTTGTAGGAGCCTAGCCTATTTGGATGCTCATCTTCCTAGACCTGGATGGAGGGGGGCGAGGACCTTGGACTTCCCACAGGGCAGGGAACCCTGACTGCTCTTTGGACTGGAGAGGGAGGGGGAGAGGAGTAGGGAGAGGGGGAGGGAAATGCAAGGTGGGGAGGAGGCGGAAATTTTTTCAAAAAAAAATAAAATGGTTTTGTTGAAAAAAAAAGAAATGTGTTATTGCCGTATTAGACATGATTGTAGGTGTTTTATTTAACTCACTATGGCTTTGCACCCCATGTCTGAATTCCTATTGGTGGTAAACTGATTGGCTTGTTGTGTTCATTGTCAGGGACAAAGTCAGCTATAGACTTGATTCATTGAGTGCGCATTCTTGAACTGCATTCAAGGATGAACTTTTCCATCTTGGGCATCCTTAGGACATCTCAGAATTCTAAATTGCTGAAGTGAAGGAAGTTTTCAGTCAGTGTCTTACCAACTGCCTTGCTGAGTGTGCTTGCCTGAGAAAGCTCAGCTTGCCAAGCCGTTTTCAACCCACAGAGTTGGGTATATCTTAAGAGCCTGAATATGTGTATAAAAAGAATCCCTGTTTATTATGCAGCCTGATTATAATTTGAAGCCCTTAGAGTGGTAAACATTTTCCCATCATCAGTCCCTAACATTTCTATAATGAATTTTCTTGGCTAGGCACGTAGGGAATGATACTCTTGGCCGTAGTACTCTTTTTAGGTTTCGCCAGGAATCACGTTCACATATCTGGTGTTGGAAATTATAGAGCATTTGAATCACAGTAGATGGGCAGTCTCTGAAATGGGGTATGTGTGGAGTTTCTCCGGTTGATTGGTTTTGTTGGGGAAGAGTCTGGGGTGATTCTCCCTTTTTATTGCCGTTTTCACAGGGATTTTATTCTCAGACCTGGTGGTCTTATTTAGTGTGCGCTTGCTGCTTCTAGATGAAGAGTTTGAGAGCTTACCAGTTATTCATAGAGGATGGTGCAGTGTGGACCTGGCTTGGATGTGGAGGTGACTATTAACTGGTGCTTGCCACAAACGTGCGTTTCTGCTTGAACCTGAGCGCAGGCGAGTGCCATGAAGTAAAATAGATCAACGTGACTGATATTGTGTTTACACAAATTTGGGGGGGGGTGATGAAAATAATGTGTCGCATTCTAGAAAATTCTAAAATCAAATGAGAAGGAAGTGAAGGTTTCCTGAATTCTCTATTTCTCCAAAATAATCGTTTGCAAACTTTTAGTAAATATCTGTTATTTATGTAATTCTGTATGTTATGTATTAATTAAATGCATACCTCTGAAACCGGGACCTCTCTATAGTGATAGTATATTATTTCAAGCCTTTTTAAAGTATTTACCTTTGTTATAAATCAGCCTTGAAACTCTATGTAGTAGCTGGATAGTTTTGTTTTAAAGAGTATATTGTAGTATCAGTGGGTTCTTTCCATATGTTTCTTGCTCTATTTAATACTATGAAATATGTCCTACGATCTATTTTATTTTCATTTTGTACACACCTCTAACTATATCCTTAGGCTACAATGTTAGAAATGGAATGTCTGGGATAGCTTTATTTACCTTTTGAAAGTCTATTTTGAAAGAAAGGTGGGGGTGTTATTCTCAGGTTTGAGCAGGAAAACTAGAGAAGGAAAACCTAAACTGATGGCCTTACAGGGCACATGGAGATCCAGGTGCCCCCAGAGTTGGTATCTGCCTTGCTAACACCTGAGAAGTGGGAACAGCATTGCTGTCAGGTCATGTTACTTTGTGGCAATGTGAATCTCTTTAAAATAGTTGCTCAATGTGGCTTATGGTCCCAATACCCCACTGAAAATTACATATTAAGGATGAAATGGCTCCCCATCTGATTTGGGATTCCCCTCTATATGCTATGAATATGTTTTATTACCATTGGTTAATAAAGAAGCTGCTTTAGCCTAATTCCAGGCTGGAAGAGATATGTATAGAGAGAGTAGGTGGAGTCAAGGAGACGCCATGTAGCTGCCAAAGGAGAAAGATGCCAGCCACTAGTCAGAATCTTACCAGTAGGCCACTGCCTCGTGGTGATTCACAGATGAATAGAAATGGGTTAATTTAAGTTGTAAGAGTTAGCTAGAAATATGCCTAAGCTATTGGCCAAACTGCTATAATTTATATAGTTTCTGTGTTTTTGTTTGGATCTGGGTGGCCAGGAAATTAATAGTCTCAGCCTATAAAACCCATCTCCTCATCTCACTTGGGGCCAGGAGCCTTGGGGATTTTTCTTCTCAGTGGTATGGAGAGCTGACTAGAGTGTGTCCAGGCCACCTGCATTCCTGCTTAACTCTATCCCTCTGGCTTTGTTTTGCTTTGCAGTGCTGGGGATTGAGCGCATGGCCTCACGCACCACTCTACCTGAGAGGTATATTCCCAGCTGCTTCTTTTTTTGTGGAAGACACTGGGAAACACTTAAGTACCAGACTCTCTGTTGGATGCAAATATACTCAAATCAGCCTGGATTCCCAGAATTCATTTGCTCACAAAGCCCCAAAGACAGCTAATTATGATAGAATTAATGGGGAGTCTCAAGGATAAGGCAAGATCAATGTCTTAGCTGGCAAATGTTTTGGTGATGTTTCTGAGGTGTCACAAATGTCTGCTTGGAACCACCATGTTCTTAAATATTTTGTTCTCCAGCCTTTCTACTCTGGTCATTTTGTCTTTTGTCTGCTGGGACTTGCTTCCTATTGTTTTTGGATACAGCAGACATCTGATAGTATCTGAAATGGTGACTGGCAATGACTTCTGGCTGGTGATTCCTGGCCCTATACTCACCACTGATACATTCCTTAGACTTTGCACCAATGTCTGAACCTCATTTTCCTTATTTAAACAATTGAGGTAATGCTAGCTGGCAGCTATTAAAAATAGTCAACATTGACTGAGCATCCATTTTGTACCAATACAGGGCTGAAAGACCCTTACATTATGAGCTTATTAAAATCCACGTGTTTATGGCATAACTGTGATCCCATTCCTCAAGTGGTCATTCATAATTCAAGACCACAGAGCTGGAGGGTGGGAACACAAAACTGGTAGGCTTTAGAATTCTTGGCATGCCCTCCTACTTTGTAAGAGCCTTGTCTTGTCCCAAAACCTTTGACATTTTGCTAAGACTACATGTAGAAAAATGTGCCTCACAAAGTACTCAGGCCGTGACAACACATGTTATAATTCTGGGAGTTAAATGTCATTAGGTAAGGAGAGCAGAAGCTCCTCTGAGCAGCTACTCTCTTGCCTGCCAGGTATATGAATGTTTGGGATCTTAGCTGTTTCCCTTACAGGGCTTCAGAACATTCCAGAATCAGAGGATTGTAGCTGAGAAGAAAAGAGCCTCTTTCTACCAGCCATTTAATTTTGCAGTCACTAGCTTCTTCAGCATCAGCCATGAAGGCCATTCTACTATAGGTTAGTGTTGTAGCAGTGACCCAAACAGCCATGACCACTACCCTTGGGAAAGTCACAACTCAGACAGCTCAGAAAAACCATGTCATACAGTAAGGCTAAATTTTCTTTTTCCACATTAAAATGCCTGATCTCTTTTTATTTTAGGAGGCAGACGGCCTGACCTCTCTTCTCTCCTACAGGCAGCTCGTGTTCTAGGGTCTTTCAAGTCCAGCTTTAGTTAGTAATAGACAGTTCCTATCCAAACACATATCTGGGGACCAGAATCTAGTATCATCATATACTTGGATCACCAAAATAAGTTCTGTTGTAATAGAGGGAGAAGAGGGAGGAAACAAAAGCCAGGATTTAGGTGAACTGTGGATTTTTTTCTTTTCCCTATAGAGATTTTTATTGTAAGGTGAAATCCCTGCTTCTTAGATTGATTTGAATGGGAAGAACACACACACACACACATACACACACACACACACACACACACACACACACACACACACACACATCCTTGAACAATGTCAGGCTTCCCGTGTCTATAGCTTTTCTGCAGGCTCCCAGACTTGGGACTTCTGTAGCTTGTTTCCAGCAAGAGCAGGCTCTGCTTCAGTATTCATTTCAGTGGCGTTGACAATACTGACAATATAATTGACCTAAAAAGTTCTGGATTTCCTGTTAATGCACTTTAGAAATGTACATCAACTACCAAAAAAAAATCATTTCTATCTACATTTCACTTGATTTCCATTTTCAAGAGAGCAGCTTCGTCATTATTATTCTATTTGAATAGTACTGATATCTTGAAGGATGGAAGGAGATTTCTATTGTATGCAGGAGTACTTTATTTCGATATTTTCTTTGTCTGATTATACATGATAAACACACATTAGTGACATTTCGTGCATGTTTGGAAGATAAATGGGGATATCTCTTTAAACCATTCCTGACACTTGCTAACCTGTGAGCTTAATGGCATTTTCTCTTTGATTCAATAATTTGTCTGTCAAAAAAAAGCTGGGCTGACATTCCCCTTGTTGTGGGATTGAGATGGAAAGGAATCTCTTCTCTTGAAGATAATTTTTTTTTAAATTGAAGGGAACATTTTAGGATATGAATGTTTTTGAAAATTTTGGGGTTTCAGGTGGTGGAGGTAAGGGCAGGATTGAGAGGGTGGCATTAATAAACACCAGAGCTACTGACATTGTGTGGCTAGCGAGCTATGAAAGGGGGCCCATTTCACCCTCCTCCAAGTTCTCTTAAAATAATTAGGGCATGTGGGAAAGCTTGCAAATGGAGATGGCTCCTACCAGTTCTGGGGGAGGCTGACAGCTGCCTTTCCAAGGAGGTGACCTGCATGGCAAAGGGACAGCTCTGAGTCTCTACCCCTGCCCCGGTCTCCCCAAGACTCACTCTAGGTGAAGGCCTGAAAGAGAATCCAGCCCCAGGATTATGTTTGGAAGAGATGAATCCTGAAGATCAACTTGGAGTTTAGGGAGATACTAGTGATCTAGGCGTGAGGTTTGACTCCCCAAGAAGGTCCTTTCTGCAAATGGACAAAAGATGGCTTCTTTTAGACCTACATCTTATTACCACTGCCGAGCCCACTTCGTGGACCCCCTCAGCCCTACCTTAGAGGCTTCTTTTTTTTAAAAAAAATTTAATTAATTAGTTCTTTAGTTAATATTGGCATGGTCATAGTTTTCTTTCCCTCCCTCTTCTCCTCCCAGACCTTCCTCCAACCTGCCCCCCCCCATTCTCCTTTCCTTTCAGAAAAGAGTAGCCTCCCTTGTATACCAGCTAGCTGTGGAATATCAAGCTGCAGTAAGACTGGGTACCTCCTTTCCTAGTAAGGCTGGATGAGGCAACCCAGTAGGAGGAAACAATCCCAAAAGCATGTAACAGAGTCAGAGACAGCCCCTGTTCCCACATTACACAACTGCGACCTGTTACAGAGGGCCTGGGTCCCTCGCATGTAAGCTCTTTAGTTGGCAGTTCAGTCTCTGTGAGCCCAAGACTCTGTGGGATTTCTTGTGGAGTCCTTGGTCCCTCAGGCTCTCAAAAGCCTTTCTTCCCCCTTTCCACAGAATTCCCCAAGGTCCACCTAATATTTGGCTGTGGGTTTCTGCATCTGTTTTCATCTGTTGCTGGCTGAAGGCTCTCTGATGGCCATCGGGCTAGGCATCCATCTAGGAGTACAGCAGAGTATCATTAAAAATCATTTCATTGGCCGGGCGATGGTGGCGCACGCCTTTAATCCCAGCACTCGGGAGGCAGAGACAGGCGGATCTCTGGGAGTTCGAGACCAGCCTGGTCTACAGAGCTAGTTCCAGGACAGGCTCCAAAGCCACAGAGAAACCCTGTCTGGAAAAAAAAATCATTTCATTGACTTTTTTCCAGTCGTGTTGATTCCATCCTAGGTCGCCGGGCTATCACACCTCTGGGGCTTGGCCCTCCAGGTTGTGGCAGGGGCGTATCCTTCTCATGTTGTGGCTCTCAAGCTGGACCTGTAATTGGTTGGCCACTCCCACAAGTTCTGCACCACCTTTACCCAAGCATATTTTGTAGGCAGGGCAAATTGAAGGTCAAAGGCTCTGTGGCTGCCTTAGGGTCCCAGTCCCTCCACTGATGTCTTGCCTGGTTAAGGAGATGTCTAGTTCAGGCTCTGTATCCCCCACTTGTAGGAGTCTTAGCTAGAGTCACCCCCTTAGAGGCTTCTTGAAGGTCTAATAGGAGAATACTGATGAGAGGCGCACTATTTTGTCAGGGAGCAGAGAGGGTGCTTGGTGCTCCCCTAGTCTACCCTAAGGTGTCTGCAGAAGCAGCATTAAAACACTCTGACTCCAGAGAGTTAGTGGGTAGGTTTGGGACATTTAAAAAATGATTGTGATCTATGTGGAGAAGAGAAGAATGTGAGGACAAGTGAACCTGTGTTTTGTGCTAATGCTTTTGTGTCTACCCTCACGCACACCGTGAGAGAGAGAGAGAGAGAGAGAGAGATTTAAACTTAGTTTTTCCTGTGTGTTTTAATTGTGAAATTTATTTTCTTTGCAAAATAAATCACATATTTTTTTAAAAGACAGGTATTGTACATTTTCACTTAACTCAGTAGGGATGAGATGTTGCTTCCTATCCATTAGATTTTATTTATTTTTATTTTAATTAATTAATTTATCTTTAGGTGATAATTTTTTTCATTTTATATACCTATCCCATTCCCACTCCCTCCCCTCCTCCAGCTCCCCCTAGCCATCTCCATCCACTCCTCAGAGAGGATAAGACCTCCCATGGGTAGTCAACAAAGTCTGACACATCACTTTGAGGCAAGCCAAGGCTCTCGTCCATATATCTAGGCTGAGCAAGGTATCCCTTCAAAACGAATGGCTTCCAAAAAGCCAGTTCAAGCACTAGGGATAAATTCTGGTCTCACTGCAAGTGGCCTCCAGACTGCCCAAGCCACACAGCTGTTATCTCCATTACAAGGGCCTAGTTTGGTCTTATGCAGGTGAGCTCCCATTAGCTCAGATTAACTGTTTCTGTGGCTGTCCCCATCATGGTCTTGTCCCCTTTACTCATATTATTGCTCTTGCCTTTGGCCCACTGCTTAGCTGTGGATCTCTGAATCTGTTTCCATCAGTTGCCAGCACAGAAGGTTCTACGATGACAATTGAGGTAGTCATTATTCTGATGACAGGGCAAGGCCAGTTCAGACACCTTCTCCACTATTGCTTAGAGTCTTAGCTGGGGTTATCCCTGTGGATCCTTGGGAATTTCCCAGGTGCCACGTTTTACGCTAGCCCCATAATGACTCCCACAATCAAGATATCTCTTTCCTTGCTCTCCCCCTCCGTCCTTCCCTTCCTTCCCTTCTCCCCTCCCACTCCCCATTTGCCCCCCAACTTGTTCCCAATTTCCTCAGGAGATCTTGTCTACTTCCCCTTCCCAGGGGGACCTATGAGTCACTTTTAGGCTTCCACTTGCCTTTGAAGTCATATTGGTAAAGAATAGAGATCATCTTTAGGGAGGTTATCTCACTCGGGTTTATTTTATCACTTGAGACTTAAAATTAAACACATGCACTAGCCAGTTTTTGAAGAACTCACATGAGCGTTTGTCTAACACTGTGACCCAGAAAGCATAGAGCCGGGCCATAGTCCAGAAACACGGCAGCAGGTAGGAACCAGGTTAAGTCCTCTGCACAGAGGCAGGACTGGGGTCCTGAGTTATGTACACTAAGTTACATATATTCTTAATCATATATACAAAGTTTAAATGTACCTGTGTCAGACTGATAAAGCCACATAATGGTTTTTTTGGCTTATATTTAATAACACTTTTATTGACATGATTTGAAATTTAAATTTCACATGTTGGGGGTCATTTTCTTGTTATAGACCCCAAATATTTCATTGTCTTTTAGAGAGTTTAAAGGAGAGCCCTTGGAGCTATCTATACCTGTAGCATGCCTGAGAATGCCCTCAGAGACCCAGGTGGGCTAGGCTGGTTTGTAAGTCTCTCTGAAAACTCCTGGAGCTAGCCTTGCATCATGGAAATGTCCTGGCAGACTTGGGAAGGACTCTGGTTTCTAGTTGCTAGGAGGTGACACTCTGCTGGGTGGCTTCAGCAGAGTTCTGGAGGCTGGATGCCTACGATCACCACCAGAGCAAATTCAGATGTCAGTGATGGCTCTCCTTGACTTTCAGACAGCAGCCTTGTGTTCCATAATAAAACTTGATCAAATTCTATGTTTCGTTTTAATCTTTTCTCATTGGCGAACACTAATTCCATCCTGGTTTAGAACATTATTTAACTCCAATTACTTTCATGCACTCCATGTCCAAATATCCTTAATGCAAAGTCTCCATTTCTAAATCAGGATTGGAGAATGAACATGTAAATTTGGGACAGAAGCATCCCTTCCCTAAGATGCACTGTGAAGAGTTGGATTTCAAATCTTTGTTCCACCACTTTTGAATACGGTGGCTTGAGATAAGTTGTTCCTTGGGATTCAGCTTCTATTTGTATAAATTAGGAACAATGAGTGATTTGAAAGGTTTCATTTGCATTTGAAGTAATAATGATAAAGCAGTGAGATCAACTATTAAGTCATCTCTCTTGGATTTATCTTATCACTTTGGAATTCTAAAATTAAATGAATGTTGTGATGGTTTGAAGAAAAATGCCCCCTAGAGAGAGTGGCACTCTTAGGGGCTTGGAGTAGGTGTAGCCTTGTTGGAGGAAGTGTGTCATTATGTAGGCAGGCTTTGAGGTCTCATATATCTCATATATGCTCAAGCCATACCCAATGTCTTAGACAACTTCTTGTATCCTGCTGGATCCAGATGTGGCAGCTCCTTCTTCAACACCATGTTTGCCTGCATGCTCCCATGCTCCCCATCATGATGATAATGAACTACATCTCTGAACTGGAAGCTGCCACCTCTATTAAATGTTTTCCTTTATAAGAGCTTCCATGGTCATGGTGTCTCTTCACAGCAATAGAAACCCTAACAAAGACAAATGTGTTTCATACATTTTGAAGAGCTAACACCTGTGTTTATCTAAGACTTTGACCTTGAAGACAAGAATAAGGCACATAGAGGCCAGGAGCATGGCAGGAGGTAGGAACTAGGATAAGTCATTGGCACAGAGGCAAAGCTGGGGTCCAGAAGGGGTTTGTTCCTAGATTTTCAGAATGCTGAGGCTCGTGGCACAGAGGCTGAAGAGGGTGTTTAATACAGGGCTGGCAGCTTCTAGCTGGTGTGGGGGAGGATGCTTAGCATAAAAGGATGTGGAGTTCAAACTCAGCCCTCATGAAAGCCTCCTGTGTGCCATTTCCAAAATGGGAAACACATATTGAAATTACTAGACTAGCAAGTTGGTTGTTTATGTACAAATGGCTCTAGAAAATTGTCTCATCTTGGAATGAACAAGTGTCCAACAATTCGACAGTCATCCAAATAGGACCCCCCCCCCTTTTTTGAGAAGAATGGCCAGGATTGGAGGAGATTAGCAAAACAGATGTCGTATGCCCAGTTAATCATCCCCCGCATCTTGACTCATGACTGCTGTTAACTGGACTACAATGGGAATAGTTGTCTTTCTAGACTTCCCAGGGTCTGTGTGGGAACCCTAAGTTCTTAGGTTCTAGTGTCTGGGAAAAACTACAGGCATTCTCAAAGGGCTTCAAATAAACATCAGGCAGAAAACCATGATTACTAAGTACTTCATGCAGTGTGTTGGGAGGAACACAGGGAGAGAAAAAGTAAGTAGATAGTGAACTCTGCAGGCTGGTGTGGAGGTCTAAGGACAACTGTTTGGAAGGGGCAAGTAGTCAGGAGAGGGGCTCCTTAGGATACAGGGAGGAAGTGGCTGATGGGCATGAAGGAAGTAGTTGATAGAAACACTATTAAGTGTGTGTGCCCTCTCTGAACTCCAGGTGTATGACACAGGAAAGAGGAAGCCAGGCAACTCTGGAAGGCCAGGAACATAATTTCTTCCTAGTAAATCTAAGTATGCTATGATGGTACTGGGAATGACCTTGCCTACTCTTTATAATCCGTGGTTGCGGTGGGGACCAAGGTGGGGACTGAAGCCAGAGTTCTGTAGCACAGGTGACTTTGGAGGAGTCGCTAGTGACTGGAATATCTGTTAGCAGCTTGAAAGGATGAATGAAGACCCGTGTTAATAAATTCATGAGTGGGTGAGTGAACAGTAAATGAGAAAATACTGAGACCGTTGCCTGAGTCCACACTGTTACTAGCTGTATTTCTAGGCTTGATGGTGCTTATTTTAAGATGTTTGCTTTAAATACATAAGTTAATTTAACACTTGCATTTTCAAGTAATATCAAAAACTTTAGGTATCATTAGGCATTAATGACTTCACAGTTGCTGTTAAGGGAGCAGTTATGTGAGTTAAGCTTTGAAGTAGCAAGTGACTTTCTCTGCTGTTTAAAGTAGGATTCTAGTCTAGTTGGCGAACGTTTTGGTCCCTATTCCATGCCAAAGGTCAGCACATCCTCCTGACCTCCACTCCTGCCGTGGTGATGTAGGCTGAGGACAGTGTGTTGATTTTGTAATCTGCTTCAGTGATGGCTGCCAAACTTTGCATATTACCCAAAGATATGGAGGAAACGGCAGGACAGACAGACAACATCAGGCAGGCCACAGTTTGGCTATGTCCCAGGTCTGTTACATCACAAATTCTAGCTATGGTCCCAATGTCAGATGAACTTACTGCGTATTGAATAGGGATTTGGGACCTGCGACTCCAGGGTTCTTTTTACAATATTTATTTCACTGGTGTCTATGTTCATCTTGGAAGAGTAGTTGATCCATATTGCTCTAGTATTCTCTTTCTCTCGTTTCTCAATCTCTGTCTGTCTGTCTGTATCTATCAATCTGTATCTGTCCATCTGTCATTCTGTCTGTCTATCTATCTATCTATCTATCTATCTATCTATCTATCTATCTATCTATCTATCTATCTATCTATCTATCATCTCTGTGTGATTTTTACCTAAATATAGGACAACTCTAAACATTTTTATGTTCTGTTTTCTCTTTAAATGTGAACATAAAGTATCACTCAGGATGTTTCACAACTGTGTGGTATTTCAGAGTGTAGACATGACCATCTGTCCATCTTACTGGTCTCCACTGATTTATTCTGCAGAAAATATCTATCCATAGGAAAATGTAGGAAACCTTTGGCCAACCGCGTGACTCAGAAGGCAGCTAGCTACTTTCTGCTCCCAGGCCCATGCCCTTACTCTTTCTTTTAGAGCATAGTATTCATGGTTCAAATTTCTTTTTCTGTTCCACAAAAGAAATTTGATATTAAAATTCATCAACTTGGTTTTCTTTGAGGAAGGTTCTGGGATTGGTGGCACCAGGCTGACTTGCCCTGGACTCAGTTCCTATAGTTTTGGTTGTGCCTAACCTGTAATGGCTGAGTCATCTTCTCTGCCAAGGACATGTTTCTTAAAGTGAACTCCATCCAGCCCATCAGCCAGTTGTATGAATATTGAAATATCCTCAAGCATTATTCAGACCCTGTCCTTCAAAGTCTGTAAGCCCTTTATGGAGACAGAACCTTCTCATTCAGGAGAGTTTATTGGATAGATAACAAGGGGCAGTAGGCAGGGAGCTTCAGAGATGCTGGGAGCTAGATGTGACCAACCAGGCTCTCAGTGGACTGAGGGATTGATGAAGGAGTCTCTGCTAAAGACTGAGAGAAGATTGTGAAGACTATCCCTTGCTTAGCTTCTGCTCCCTTCGGGACAGCTGCCGTGTGTGTGTGTGTGTGTGTGTGTGTGTGTGTGTGTGTGTGTGTGTGTGTGTGT
>NW_004949119.1:3831168-3831777 GCF_000317375.1 Microtus ochrogaster
TGTCTGTCTGTCTGTCTGTCTGTCTGGTGGAAAGTGTTCTGGGAAACCAAGTGGGTACAAGCCAAACAGAGTAACTCTTTTCTGAGTCCTCAAAAAGGAGAGACAACGGTAACAAAAAACTCCTCTTTCACAGACACATAAATATTTAATAATCATCTGTCTACAACCAATCTCGAGGAAAAAAATCTTTAAATAGACTGCTCGAAAGGCCAGAATCTGAATTTTAATTGAGGTACTTTGAATCACTCCCATTAGTCAGTGGCTCTGACTCTTTCCCAGTGAGAGGTGGATTGCTTCTGAAAGGGGGTCAGAATTATTAGCAGGTCTTAACAGCAACCAAAAAAAGAAAAAAAAAAAGAACTGTTCCTACTAAATAATAAACTAAGTTCTTTAAATGATGTGGCCGTTTCTTTGTGTGTGTATGTATGTGTATTTGTATATGTATTTATGTGCATATGTGTGTATATGCACATGTGTGTATATGTGCATGTGTGTATGTATGTGCATGTATGTGTTTTATGAGCATTCAAAGGAAGAGGTCATTGGGAATGCAATTTGAAAAGCTTCATGGGCTTAGTTTCTTGGGTAAGAGCTTTCTGCTAGCCATGT
>NW_004949119.1:3832117-3835987 GCF_000317375.1 Microtus ochrogaster
GAGGTAGCCTGGGAGTGAAGGCAGACAGCCTTCCAGAGAACCCCTTGTGCTCAGACTGCCCATGTCAAATTCATTTTTGCAAAATTTGATTTGAGATGTGTGTCATGGAGCGGGGCTGCAGAACCCCCCTCCCCCACTGTAATTGATCTTGCTTATTCATCTGATTCTCCTTTCTGGTTCTGTTTGGATAAATTGTTTGAGGATTGAATGTATGCTGAAGCCCCCGCCCTAGGTATCCCCCCCATCTCTTTTCAGATAAAAGGATGGAGTGGCATTTGGGGAGCAAAGCTTCCCTGGTCCCTCAGTCCCCACCTGGGAGGACATCTCCAAGTAACACAATTAAGGCAATCTCTAGACTAATTTATTATGGAGATACTTTGCACGGCCCCTGATTTATTGTCACAGGCGAAGGGAAAGTCTGTCTTTGGAGTTCGCACTCGCTTGCTCCAGTTGACTTAAACGGATGCTTATGATGGATCTGAATCCAGTAATTTATTCGATTTTGGGTCATTAACCCTTGTTCTGCTTATGGCAGCAAATGACTTCATCTTCAGACATGATGAGTGTTCTGAACTATGGGGGTACTTGGCTCTCTCCAGCTCTCATCTGAAAATCAATTTTAAGCAAGTGGCAGGCATTAGAAATCCTCTCTGCTTATGGGTTTGGGCAGCATCGCCTCCGGGATGCGAGGATGCAGGGATGGGGGTAGTGAGATGGAGGGGCTGATGAACATCCTGGGAAAACACTCTTATTGCTAAAGAGTGTTGGTGTTGGGGTGGCTAATGTCCTGAGAAGACTGTCCAATAGGCCCTGTCAAAATGCTTCTTACAGGTGGGGAATGGATGCAGTTTGAAATGGGGTTGGCGGGGGTTGGGGGGAGTTGCTCTCAGTCTAGAGGTCCTCTGTAGACGGAGTAAACTAGCTGGAAACCGTTGCTCCCATTCCCGTTGACTAAAGGTTGGAGGGACTTTACTCGTTAAGCTGTTAAACCACAGCAGTTTAAACATTTTTTTCATCTCCTTTTTGCCTGGCATACCAGTTCTCCAGTTGACCTTGAAGCATAAAAACTCATTTTAGAGGAAAATAAATAAAAAAACCCAGAAAAACGTTTCCCTTCAAAGCCAAGCTTCTTTTCTGTCTCTTTTAAGGTGCTACCGAAATAGGCAGCTTTGCAGGACAGAGAAGACTGCTGTGTCCAGATGGCTTGTGTCATACCTGGGCAAGTGAGCAGATACTCTGGTGGTCCCTGCTACAATGTCTCTGAACCAACTGACCACAGGACTTGGGGTCAGGAAATTCCTTCCCCTGCCCCTTTGAGGACAAGACCATGTCTGACTATCATTTGAGAACTCTGAAATTGGCCCATCTCTAATTATGACTTATGCCTTCCTTAGCCTTAGTTATATGAGATTTCTTCCACTGCAGAATGTTTACATTTAAATGTTTGGGAGAGAGAAGATGAATTCTTAAGGACTTTTAATACAAGAAATTTAACAATTGTTTAGTGAATCCCCTTGAGTTTTACTGATGAACTTCTGTCTCAGATATATTAAGGGCTTTAACCAAGGTTACTCAGACTGCCTGGTATCGAAGTAGACCTTAAACTATTTCTAATGCATAGTGTTATACTTGAGCGCAGGGGCAAGAGATGGCTGTCCCAAATGCATGAAACGAGGGATGGCCCTGTTTATAGAGTTTGTTTGTGTGCGTGTGTGCATGTGTTATGAATGTTTAGAAGCATGGGGTAGCACATGTGTGCATGCATGAGTGTGCAATGCCTGCGAAGGCAAGAGGTCAAGCTTGGATGCCTTTCCTCAGGAGCCATTTGTCCATCTTGTATTTTGAGACTGGGATGGAGAGCTCACAGAATAGACTAGGCTTGGTGCTCTAAGTGCTCTAGGGATCCACCTGTCTTGCCTTTATCAGCAGCTCTGGCCTTTTCAGTATCTGCCAATATCAGCATTAATGTACCTGTCCCTTCCAAGGTTGACTCCCTTCCTGCCTTTTTAGTATACTGTAGCTCTGATCCTCAGTCCTGTGCTTTGTCAGTAAACCAAGATGTATTCCTTGTCCAACAACAATAAACACAAACCGTATCTTGCATTAAACTGCCCTTTTTTCTTAAGAATTAAGTAAGAATGAAGAATTAAGAAAGGAAATGACCTTTGGGAGAGCCCCTTCAGTGAGGATTAGTGAAGAAAAGGTTCAAGCACAGAAGGACCGAAGAAGGAAGGGGTAGTTTAAGGGGACTCACCTCACCTGCACCCCTCTGATACATGAGTGTTGGAAGCTGGGCCAGGATCTCTTAGTCCTCAGTGGATTTCGGAGACTTTGGTTTTCCTTCTAGACCTCATTCTCTTGGATCTCATCAGCACCTCCATGGGCCCTTTTGGTGGTCTGAGGGCCTGACTGTTCTTTTGTGTCTCTCTGTAGTCATCCTGGTCAGTCTAGACCCTGGCTGGATTTCTTTCTCCAGCCAATCCCTGAACTTGGTGGGTAAACATCCCGGACTGATGCTAGCTGCTGAGTCATCAGTTCTGACAAAAGCCTGTCTCACACCGCGCATCACCTCCCTTCAGCCCCCACTTCAATTCACCCTTGGCAGGAATCTAAAGCAAACTCGATGCCATTCTCAAAAAAGAAACACTATCAAGGTATTTTCTGTAATTTTCAAAAATAATTCCCCCCACTATACCATTTTTCCCATAGTAATTATGTACTAACAGTTACTCAGAGCTACTCAGAGGTTGGCCACTCCTTTCCCACACAGCAGACCTGGAAAAAGTCCACTGGGCAGACAGACTGAACAGACCAAAGATCCCTTAACATTAGAGTTAGAGACAAGTCAGAGAAATTATTATTGTTTGTATTATTTTATGAAGAAGGAAGCTTTTAAATGGCATCTCGTTATCTTTGCTCTAAGGTAGCACCCTAAGTCACAGCAGGTCCACCAGGAAATTTGATGTATTCTTAATTCTGTTTATATATGTCTATTGGGAGCCCTTATGTAGCCCTTAGCCCTTATGTAAGTTCTTCATACATGCGTCATCTCTTGCCTCCTTGCTTTCTCATAAAGGAGTGAAAAAACAAAGAACCCTGATTTCCACCCATCCCAGAATCCCATCTGGCTACTTGTCAACAGGTAGTATGCCACAAAGAAGGAAGAAGACCAGCTTGTGCCCCAGCTCTCTGTGGAGCACTGCAGATGGCCACAAAGAAGTAAGAAGACCAGCTTGTGCCCCAACCCTCTGTGGAGCACTTCAGATTGCCACAAAGAAGGAAGAAGACCAGCTTGTGCCCCCTGTGGAGAAGTGCGGATAGTCAGTACCAGCTGTCCTGGGGGTAAATTAGCCTCTACCTAGGGATCCTGGGACTTGGCAGTCAAAAATTCTGTTCATTGGAAACAGACTAGCCCCAAAAACCTGGGTTAGTAGATAAAATCTGTAACCACAGAGGATAAATCTCATTTGGCTTGTTTGTACTGGTCTAATTTAATATCATCTCCCTTGGAGTTTCCAGCGTCTAGATTTTCTAGATCATTAAATCCATTACTTTTCAGTGTTAGCTTCTTATTTATTTATTTTTACTTAGGAGGGTGGGGTTGTGGAATGGAATAGGTGTTTTTAGTGGAACCCTGCACTAATCATGGGAGCTCCATCAAAGCCCATTTGGCCCCTACCTGACTAACTTCTGGTACTAGACGTTCTGAAGGTGGCTTTCTATGCATTTAACGTGATAGGCATCAGCAGCAGAGCCAGTGAAAGGGTTTGCTTGCTATAGCCACTGCTGGCATAGGATTCACATGGGTTGTAGAGGATGTTAGCCAAATTTCTAGAAAGGGCGGAATGCCTGGGAGAGGGGTGCAGAAAT
>NW_004949119.1:3838582-3839866 GCF_000317375.1 Microtus ochrogaster
TGATCTTGACCACCCGGGCTCCTTCTCCACCTAGTCGAAAGAGACTTGACATGAGCTACAGCGTGATCTTGACCACCCGGGCTCCTTCTCCCATCGTCAGTTCCCCATGTGACCAGTAGAGCAGACATCACACTTGCCTCTAGGTTTGGAGGATACCATGGCTTAGAGCCATGTTCAAGTTATCAGGTTTTCACCCAAGCAGACCTCACTCTTCTCCCTTTCCCCCCACATTCCCATTTCAGATTTCCATCTGTAATAAAGGTAGTTTGTGGGATTAACTGAGTCTTTGAAGACAAACTACTTCTTCCATGTTTCTTTGATGAGGAAAAAGTGGCTATGAAGGGTCTCGGGAGCTGAGGCAATGTACAGGGTCAATGGTTTGAAGCAGCTCTATCCTCCAGGAATCAACTTTGAGAGACTGCTGACTAGCCAGGAGGCACAGGCATGTGGTCAGGAAACACCTAGCTTCTTCGGGGCCATGCAAAGGTGTGTGCCTGGCTTCTTGCCCATTTCATCATGGATGGAGAGGAAGAGGATAAAAAGCTGAGTGGCAGGGAAATACATACTGGATAGGAACCTTCCATTCACTTCCTCCAGGCCAGGCTGGAAGAAGGGTTGAAGGGCATGGACCACAGACATCCAGGGTCTGTGTGAGAAGACTGATGCTCTCAGTTAGGGAAGAGTCTAGGTCTAACTCCAGTTTGCCAGTTGTCCAAATTGGAGGACAATGATGGATCCTGTGGTACTTAAGCAAAGATCCATTGTCAACACTAAACTTTTATTTGTGGGTCACTATGGTACTTAGTTTGTACCAGGTACCCTTATCCTGCATGGAATAGTGTCTGGCCAGTTAGAATCCTCAGACTTGCCTCCAACCATGGTATTCTGTGTTAGCAAAAGTGATTGCAGGCCTTGGCACATCTCAGAAACTCATGGTAAAGTTACATTCTTTCTAGGACAGAGCTCATGACCCAGACGTCATACAGGAGCGACTGTGCCCTACTCTGAAGCAAAGAGCCAATAATCAGCAATCATTCATCTGATTGTGAATTTGCACCCATGGCTTCTTAGTGTGTGTATGTGTGCATGTGATGTGCCTGTGTCTCTGTGTGTGTTTGGCTTTGTGTGTGTGTGTGTGTGGCACACTTGTGTCTGTGTGAGTTTAGCTGTGTGTGTGTCTGTCTCTCTCTGATGCATGCTATTTTTGTGTCTTAATATAGTTTTCTTCTTCTTCTTCTTCTTCTTCTTCTTCTTCTTCTTCTTCTTCTTCTTCTTCTTCTTCTT